>NW_026112477.1:0-126844 GCF_024323335.1 Lathyrus oleraceus
TCCGGCCATCTCTATTCTGAAAACCCAACAAACCAAAACAATAAGTACTGATAGGGTTACACAACACCTATCCCGTACAGGGGAAACAGAATAATTACGACTCGACACGACCGACTATGCTCTGATACCACTAATGTAACACCCTTCTAAATACCCCAAATATTTAATTTAATATAATAACCTATCAATCAGAGTAATTATGCCCCGAAGGGTGTCACACAATCATTTCACAACATTTATCAAAACATCCTGTCATGCTCATTTATTTATCAAATAAAACAGTTGCATAATACGCAGCGGAATAGAATTCAACATCAGCATGAGACATGTAACACCATACATGTAAACTAATCGACAATTTCCAACAATACAACGAAAAGGTTCCCTCCCGATGTTACATCTACCAGAGCATGACCCATAGGACACTACTATAGACTCCAATCGTTAGCTTCTATTCAATTCATTTCTCGTTACCTGAAAAATGGGTTGTAAGGGTGAGTTCCTCAATCAATATAATAAGCATTATAGAACAACATGTAATGCAGTAAGTAAATCACACATCAATTCACCCTAACCAGACTACGCATTCAGCAACGGCAATATCCGTCCAAACATCATATTCAACAATAATATATATCATATGTATAATCCTCAAACATATTCAACACCAACAACACAACACAACGATTTACTCACTAATTCCTCACAATGGGAATTAGCTACAGCCCCACAGGCTATGCCATGCATTCATTATGCAATGAGACTCCATGAAATGCGGTACCGACTCTTCTCGAACATATAGTTCAAGCTCACCGATCCCTCCAGATACGGCTACTGAGCTCACTAGTCCCACTCATTGAGATCTAATGCCTCACTCACTAATTCCTCACCATGGGAATTAGCTACAGCCCCAAAGGCTAGACTATGCACACTACTCATCTAGTATGCAAACATCAACAACAAATCCACAATGGTTCACTCACTAATTCCTCACTATGGGAATTAGCTACAGCCCCGAAGGCTATGCCATGCATGCTAATCATCTAGCAATGCAACACCAACAACAATTCATAACGGACACAAGCTCATACTCTAAGCCATACCACAGTCCATTCACACATGCATGCATATATATATATTCACAGCATCATGCACATCATTATACATCATCAATATTTCATCACATAAGCATGTCAGACTATGCCAAACAACAACCACAATATTAGTACATTCCACTAATCCATGTACTGCTCAACACAGCGGGAATTAATCCCTATTTCACCATAGGCCAACATAGACCAACCCTCAGATAGGTACACAACATTTAAATAACAATTTTTCCATTCTGCTACAGCGTTAACCGGTTAACGCCCTGGGTTAACCGGTTAACGCAGCACAACACGCCTTCTGTCTCAATTTTTACAGTGTTAACCGGTTAACGCCCTGGGTTAACCGGTTAACGCAGCACAAACAGCAAATATCAGAAATGACAACAGTGTTAACCGGTTAACACCCTGGGTTAAACGGTTAACGCAGCCAAAACAGCACATATTCATAATCCAACACAGTGTTAACGGTTAACACCCTGGGTTAACGGTTAACGCAAGACAGAAGCTGTTCCTGCGCTAACTCAAGGCAAAATGCAGAATTCTCCGCATTTTCCGCCATTGGAGGACTTCCGGACCTCCGAATCCGATTCCGTTAAAAGCTATACGATCGGAAAATTACAACAGACTCAATTACCGATTTAATTTCAACTTCTCACACGGTTCATCCAACAAATTTTCAGCATTCACAATTCCCAATTAGGGTCAAATTAACAGCTTATTACTACCCATCACATATTCTCCCATAATACCCATTAATCGAGATAAACCCCCCTTACCTTGACAATCCGGCAGAATCTTTGAGCTTCAAGCTTTCGTTCTCCAACCTTTGCTCTTCAGCTCCTCTTCTCTGGCCCTTTCCTTTTTCTCTCACGATGCTTCTCTGTTCTGTTTTCACGTGAAATGCTTTCCAAATGAGAACTTTTCCTTATTCCAACATATATATATTTTCCCAAAATAATAATAATCCAAAAATAATAATAATAAAATTTCTAATTATTCAATTAAATTAATAATTACATTATTAACTCAATTTAAATAATTATTTTATTATTATCGGGGTGTTACATTAAACCCATGAAATTTTATTGAATTGTGGGAATTATAGAAATGATGATGTTAAACCCATGAAATTTGATTGAATTGTGGGAATGATCAAAATGTTGATGTTAAACCCATGAAATTTGTTTGAGTTGTGGGAATGATGAAAATGATGATGTTAAACCCATGAAATTTGATTGAATTGTGGGAATTATAGAAATGATGATGTTAAACCCATGAAATTTGATTGAATTGTGGGAATGATGAAAATGTTGATTTTAAACCCATGAAATTTGATTGAATTGTGGGAATTATAAAAATGATGATGTTAAACCCATGAAATTTGATTGAATTGTGGGAGTGATGAAAATGATGATGTTAAACCCATGAAATTTGATTGAATTGTTAGAAAGATGAAAATGTTGGTGTTAAACCCATGAAATTTGATTGAATTGTGGGAATTATAGAAATGATGATGTTAAACCCATGAAATTAGATTGAATTGTGGGAATGATGAAAATGTTGATGTTAAACCCATGAAATTTGATTGAGTTGTGGGAATGATGAAAATGTTGATGTTAAACCCATGAAATTTGATTGAATTATGGGAATTATAAAAATGATGATGTTAAACCCATGAAATTTGATTGAATACTGGGAATGATGAAAATGTTGATGTTAAACCCATGAAATTTGTTTGAGTTGTGGGAATGATGAAAATGATGATGTTAAACCCATGAAATTTTATTGAATTGTGGGAATTATAGAAATGATGATGTTAAACAAATGAAATTTGATCGAATTGTGGGAATGATGAAAAGGTTGATGTTAAACCCATGAAATTTGATTGAATTGTGGGAATTATAGAAATGATGATGTTAAACCCATGAAATTTGATTGAATTGTGGGAATGATGAAAATGTTGATTTTAAACCCATGAAATTTGATTGAATTGTGGGAATTATAAAAATGATGATGTTAAACCCATGAAATTTGATTGAATTGTGGGAGTGATGAAAATGATGATGTTAAACCCATGAAATTTGATTGAATTGTTAGAAAGATGAAAATGTTGGTGTTAAACCCATGAAATTTGAGTGAATTGTGGGAATTATAGAAATGATGATGTTAAACCCATGAAATTAGATTGAATTGTGGGAATGATGAAAATGTTGATGTTAAACCCATGAAATTTGATCGAATTGTGGGAATGATGAAAAGGTTGATGTTAAACCCATGAAATTTGATTGAGTTGTGGGAAAGAATGATGAAAATGATGATGTTAAACCCATGAAATTTTATTGAATTGTGGGAATTATAGAAATGATGATGTTAAACCCATGAAATTTGATTGAATTGTGGGAATGATCAAAATGTTGATGTTAAACCCATGAAATTTGTTTGAGTTGTGGGAATGATGAAAATGATGATGTTAAACCCATGAAATTTTATTGAATTGTGGGAATTATAGAAATGATGATGTTAAACCCATGAAATTTGATTGAATTGTGGGAATGATCAAAATGTTGATGTTAAACCCATGAAATTTGTTTGAGTTGTGGGAATGATGAAATGATGATGTTAAACCCATGAAATTTGATTGAATTGTGGGAATTATAGAAATGATGATGTTAAACCCATGAAATTTGATTGAATTGTGGGAATGATGAAAATGTTGATTTTAAACCCATGAAATTTGATTGAATTGTGGGAATTATAAAAATGATGATGTTAAACCCATGAAATTTGATTGAATTGTGGGAGTGATGAAAATGATGATGTTAAACCCATGAAATTTGATTGAATTGTTAGAAAGATGAAAATGTTGGTGTTAAACCCATGAAATTTGATTGAATTGTGGGAATATAGAAATGATGATGTTAAACCCATGAAATTAGATTGAATTGTGGGAATGATGAAAATGTTGATGTTAAACCCATGAAATTTGATTGAGTTGTGGGAATGATGAAAATGTTGATGTTAAACCCATGAAATTTGATTGAATTATGGGAATTATAAAAATGATGATGTTAAACCCATGAAATTTGATTGAATACTGGGAATGATGAAAATGTTGATGTTAAACCCATGAAATTTGTTTGAGTTGTGGGAATGATGAAAATGATGATGTTAAACCCATGAAATTTTATTGAATTGTGGGAATTATAGAAATGATGATGTTAAACCCATGAAATTTGATTGAATTGTGGGAATGATCAAAATGTTGATGTTAAACCCATGAAATTTGTTTGAGTTGTCGGAATGATGAAAATGATGATGTTAAACCCATGAAATTTGATTGAATTATGGGAATGATGAAAATGTTGATTTTAAACCCATGAAATTTGATTGAATTGTGGGAATTATAAAAATGATGATGTTAAACCCATGAAATTTGATTGAATTGTGGGAGTGATGAAAATGATGATGTTAAACCCATGAAATTTGATTGAATTGTTAGAAAGATGAAAATGTTGGTGTTAAACCCATGAAATTTGATTGAATTGTGGGAATTATAGAAATGATGATGTTAAACCCATGAAATTAGATTGAATTGTGGGAATGATGAAAATGTTGATGTTAAACCCATGAAATTTGATTGAGTTGTGGGAATGATGAAAAGGTTGATGTTAAACCCATGAAATTTGATTGAATTGTGGGAATTATAGAAATGATGATGTTAAACCCATGAAATTTGATTGAATTGTGGGAATGATGAAAATGTTGATTTTAAACCCATGAAATTTGATTGAATTGTGGGAATTATAAAAATGATGATGTTAAACCCATGAAATTTGATTGAATTGTGGGAGTGATGAAAATGATGATGTTAAACCCATGAAATTTGATTGAATTGTTAGAAAGATGAAAATGTTGGTGTTAAACCCATGAAATTTGAGTGAATTGTGGGAATTATAGAAATGATGATGTTAAACCCATGAAATTAGATTGAATTGTGGGAATGATGAAAATGTTGATGTTAAACCCATGAAATTTGATCGAATTGTGGGAATGATGAAAAGGTTGATGTTAAACCCATGAAATTTGATTGAGTTGTGGGAATGATGAAAATGATGATGTTAAACCCATGAAATTTGATTGAATTGTTAGAAAGATGAAAATGTTGGTGTTAAACCCATGAAATTTGATTGAATTGTGGGAATTATAGAAATGATGATGTTAAACCCATGAAATTTGATTGAATTGTGGGAATGATAAAAATGTTGATGTTAAACCCATGAAATTTGATCGAATTGTGGGAATGATGAAAATGATGATGTTAAACCCATGAAATTTGATTGAATTGTGGGAATTATAGAAATGATGATGTTAAACCCATGAAATTTGATTGAATTGTGGGAATGATCAAAATGTTGATGTTAAACCCATGAAATTTGTTTGAGTTGTGGGAATGATGAAAATGATGATGTTAAACCCATGAAATTTGATTGAATTGTGGGAATTATAGAAATGATGATGTTAAACCCATGAAATTTGATTGAATTGTGGGAATGATGAAAATGTTGATTTTAAACCCATGAAATTTGATTGAATTGTGGGAATTATAAAAATGATGATGTTAAACCCATGAAATTTGATTGAATTGTGGGAGTGATGAAAATGATGATGTTAAACCCATGAAATTTGATTGAATTGTTAGAAAGATGAAAATGTTGGTGTTAAACCCATGAAATTTGATTGAATTGTGGGAATTATAGAAATGATGATGTTAAACCCATGAAATTAGATTGAATTGTGGGAATGATGAAAATGTTGATGTTAAACCCATGAAATTTGATTGAGTTGTGGGAATGATGAAAATGTTGATGTTAAACCCATGAAATTTGATTGAATTATGGGAATTATAGAAATGATGATGTTAAACCCATGAAATTTGATTGAATACTAGGAATGATGAAAATGTTGATGTTAAACCCATGAAATTTGTTTGAGTTGTGGGAATGATGAAAATGATGATGTTAAACCCATGAAATTTGATTGAATTGTGGGAATTATAGAAATGATGATGTTAAACCCATGAAATTTGATTGAATTGTGGGAATGATGAAAATGTTGATGTTAAACCCATGAAATTTGATCGAATTGTGGGAATGATGAAAAGGTTGATGTTAAACCCATGAAATTTGATTGAGTTGTGGGAATGATGAAAATGATGATGTTAAACCCATGAAATTTTATTGAATTGTGGGAATTATAGAAATGATGATGTTAAACCCATGAAATTTGATTGAATTGTGGGAATGATCAAAATGTTGATGTTAAACCCATGAAATTTGTTTGAGTTGTGGGAATGATGAAAATGATGATGTTAAACCCATGAAATTTGATTGAATTGTGGGAATTATATAAATGATGATGTTAAACCCATGAAATTTGATTGAATTGTGGGAATGATGAAAATGTTGATTTTAAACCCATGAAATTTGATTGAATTGTGGGAATTATAAAAATGATGATGTTAAACCCATGAAATTTGATTGAATTGTGGGAGTGATGAAAATGATGATGTTAAACCAATGAAATTTGATTGAATTGTTAGAAAGATGAAAATGTTGGTGTTAAACCCATGAAATTTGATTGAATTGTGGGAATTATAGAAATGATGATGTTAAACCCATGAAATTAGATTGAATTGTGGGAATGACGAAAACGTTGATGTTAAACCCATGAAATTTGATTGAGTTGTGGGAATGATGAAAATGATGATGTTAAACCCATGAAATTTTATTGAATTGTGGGAATTATAGAAATGATGATGTTAAACCCATGAAATTTGATTGAATTGTGGGAATGATGAAAATGTTGATGTTAAACCCATGAAATTTGTTTGAGTTGTGGGAATGATGAAAATGATGATGTTAAACCCATGAAATTTGATTGAATTGTGGGAATTATAGAAATGATGATGTTAAACCAATGAAATTAGATTGAATTGTGGGAATGATGAAAATGTTGATTTTAAACCCATGAAGTTTGATTGAATTGTGGGAATTATAAAAATGATGATGTTAAACCCATGAAATTTGATTGAATTGTGGGAATGATGAAAATGATGATGTTAAACCCATGAAATTTGATTGAATTATGGGAATTATAAAAATGTTGATGTTAAACCCATGAAATTTGATTGAATTGTGGGAGTGATGAAAATGATGATGTTAAACCCATGAAATTTGATCGAATTGTGGGAATGATGAAAATGTTGATGTTAAACCCATGAAATTTGATTGAATTGTGGGAATTATAGAAATGATGATGTTAAACCCATGAAATTTGATTGAATTGTGGGAGTGATGAAAATGATGATGTTAAACCCATGAAATTTGATTGAATTGTTAGAAAGATGAAAATGTTGGTGTTAAACCCATGAAATTTGATTGAATTGTGGGAATTATAGAAATGATGATGTTAAACCCATGAAATTAGATTGAATTGTGGGAATGATGAAAATGTTGATGTTAAACCCATGAAATTTGATTGAGTTGTGGGAATGATGAAAATGTTGATGTTAAACCCATGAAATTTGATTGAATTATGGGAATTATAGAAATGATGATGTTAAACCCATGAAATTTGATTGAATACTAGGAATGATGAAAATGTTGATGTTAAACCCATGAAATTTGTTTGAGTTGTGGGAATGATGAAAATGATGATGTTAAACCCATGAAATTTGATTGAATTGTGGGAATTATAGAAATGATGATGTTAAACCCATGAAATTTGATTGAATTGTGGGAATGATGAAAATGTTGATGTTAAACCCATGAAATTTGATCGAATTGTGGGAATGATGAAAAGGTTGATGTTAAACCTGAAGGTGAGAAAAACAAGAAAGGGGGGGTTTGAATTGTTTGAAAAATAAGCGCTTTTCCAAAAAGAAAATCACACAATGATTTTATACTGGTTCGCTTATAACACAAAGCTACTCCAGTCCACCCGGCCAAGGTGATTTCGCCTTCAACAAGGACTTAATCCACTAATCTTGAAAGATTACAAACAACCCCTAAGAGAGAAGAAAATCTCTTAGTCCTCTCAAGTCTACAGACTACAAAGAGTCACTTGAGGAAATCAAATAAAAATAGATACAAGATATGTAATCTAGAGTGCTTCTAAGAAAGCAAGTATTACAAATTTAAGAACAGATTTTTCACTTGATAAGCAAAAGCTTAGTGAAATTCTTTGAGAACAAAGATGATTTTCTTGAGCGTGAAATAATTCAGTATAGTTTTGGCTAGTTGATTTCTTTCTTACTGAATGTTGATTTCATCTCTATTTATATAGGAGTTGAAGTAGTGTTGAAATAGAGTTGAAGTAGAGTTAAATCTGCTGGATAATGAGATGTAATTACGCCATTCCATAAATAGCTTCTGCAGGAGACTTTTTCTTTTAGAAGTGACTACTTACCACAAGTAGTATCTTCTCTCTTGGAAGTGGAGATTAACGTCTCTTTCTAATTGAGGAAATCCATTTGCAGAACTTTAACTTGGCTTAAACGTTACTTCATCATGATTAACAAATCTGATTAGAGTCTTCGTGTATCTAGAGAACCTTGGGATCTGGCTTCTGATGTTATTTCTTGAGAGTTCAGATAGCGCTGATAAATTCCAGAGTTTACAGAAGGCATTTGTTCAGAATCAGAGCTTCTAGACTTTACTTTATGTTCAGATGCTTCTGATACTTTGCAGTTTTGTCCAGAGTCGGAGCTTCTTGAAACGAGATTCCACTTTAGATGCTTCTGATACTTGATAATTTGTATCTGATCTTGTTGTGCATCTGATGACATCATCAGATTTATTGCTTCTTTCTTTAGAACCCTGCACACTTAGAAACTTTTCGTTAGGGTGCCATTTTTGGTTTCATCCTTTGTTATCATCAAAATCAAGGAATCTGTTGTAGAACAATTTTTGTTCTTACAATCTCCCCCTTTTTGATGATGACAAAACAACTTAAAATAGCAGATGAAACATGAATAAAATAAGATCAGATAGACAGAAGCTCCCCCTGAGTTAGTGCTAGGGAGTTCAGAAGTTCTTACCAGAGCTTTCCAAGTAATAAGATTTCTGAAAACTTTCTGCAATTTCTTAAATTTAATGTTAGAGCTATTTAATCAGAGCTATTTTTATCAGAGCTATATCTACAAATGTTGCATAGTGCTTAAGGTTTTAGACAATTTTCATCAGAGCTATTTAATGATTTCTCCCCCTTTTTGTCAGAATCAAAAAGGTAGATAAAAAAATAACAAGACAATAAAGAGAAAAACATTTCATTAATCAAAAGCACAAAAGCAATCAAAAACATCAGATCCAAGAGAATATCAGAGCTAAAGAAGACAGAAGCAAAAACACTAGGCAAGCAAACAAAATAAATCCTAAGTGCCTAAGGGTTTGGAGGTTGAGGAAGTCTCTGAAGCAACATGGCAAACATGTTCTGGATGTTTTCATTCAAAGCATCTTGCTTGTCCATCCTGGCACGGAGCTCATTCTGATCTTGCTTGATTTCTTTCTGATCTTGCTTGATCTCTTTCAGAGCATGAAGAATCATAGGGATCGCAGAAGAAGACTCCCCCTGAGTCAGAGCCTGCTGATCTTCAGCTTCAGCAGCAGCTTGGGCTTCTGCATCCGCCTGAGCCTTGGCTTCAGCTTCCTTAATCCTTAGAAGTTCTGCTTCCTTTGCCAGTCTTTCTTCTTCTAACCTTCTTGCTTCTTCTTCAGCTTCCCTAGCCAATCTTTCCTCCTCTAATCTTCTGGCCTCAGCTTCTCTGGCCAATCTCTCTTGGAGCCGTTCCTCAGCATCTCTGATGTAGCCATTTCTGACTTGTTCAGAGATACTCTTCAGCCTATAAGACTCAGAGGTCATCCAACTAATGACTCTGTTCCAGTGTGTCCTAACAGATTTAGGATCATCACTAACTTCAGAGTTTTTAGCCAGAGACTTGACCTTCTGGACTGAAGCTTCTGCAACCTGTATAATGGCCTCCTCAAGGGTAGGTATGGTAAGTTCAGGTTCAGGTTCAGGTTCAGGTGAATGAGGTGGAGAGTTTGAAGGGCTAATATTTAGAGGTTGAGGTTCAGATTCTGCTTCTGGTTGAAGTTCAGAATCTGCGTCTGGTTGAAGACTAGGGGATGAAGCATATAGTGGATTTAGGTCTAATGGGTCAGAGTCTGGTCCAGGTACAGCGGGAATAATTGGTGGAGTGATATTAGAGGTGAAGGGATCAGATGGTTGAGTTTCAGAGGGTAAGGTTGTTGTTTGTTGTGGTGGAAGTGAAGTTTGGAGGGGTGAGGTTACTTCAGATTGTCTTGTGGGTTGTGGAGCGAAATTTTTAGCATAAATTTCAGCTATTGTTGGGGAGTTAGGGTCAGAGTGTTCTTGGTCAGAAGACTCTTGATCAGATAACTCTTGGTCAGAAGAAGGGGAAAGGTAAGGAGGTGATTCATATTCAGAGGATGAGGAAGAAGAAATGCTTTGGTGGGTTTGTATAGGTTGAGAGGGAGGAATGAAAGTTCTAGCTATGTTTAGAACTGGTGTTGGTTGGGAGGTTCTGGTGATTGAGGGTGGGATTTCAGAGGTAGTAAAAATTGGTTGAGAGGAGAGAGGGTTAGAGGAAGCCATTATAGATTCAGAGGAGACAGGAGGAATAGACTTACCAGAAGAGACATTCAGAGGTGCTGAAGTTTTGCTGCCAGAAGTTTCTCCAAGTCTGGCTTTCTTTGCTCTCCTTGCCTCAGCAGCTATCTGTTTCTCAGAGACACCTCTCTTGTATCTGACAAGATCTTCTACAGAGTCCAGACAGTCTTCAAGGCGGAAATCAGAAACATCAACACCTTCTTCCAGCATACGATGAAGATAGAGGGCAACAGCGTCTCTGGGCTCATCCTTGAAGAATCTGACCAGGCCATGAGGCATCTTCCTCTGATCTTTTAGAGATTCCCAGGACACATCCATAGTGGGCTTGACTCTAATCTCTTTGATGATTCCCATGCTCTTCAGGTTTTTGGCATTCAGAGGCTTTCCCACATCAATTGCCAGATCATCCATACATCTGGTCTTCTCCAGATCATCTACCAAGCCATGCTCAATGAAGACATCAGAGAGCAATCTTCCCAGAGGAATGTAGGATCTGGGCTTCATATTATTCCTCGTTTCTCTGACTGAATCTCTCAGATATCTAAAGAGGAGAACAGGGAGGTTGATCTGGATACCTTTCTGAATACAGTAAAGGATGCATTTCTGATCAGCGTTTATGTAATCTGAAGAGTTGGAGGCTGGACGATGATGGATTGTTCCCAGAATAATCTTCAGCCAAACTCGGAGGTTCTGATGAAGCTCCTTGTTCTTAGAGGGGTTTCCTTCAACATTAGGTTTGAAGATTGTAGGGTTAATGACTTCAGTGATGCGCTTTGACCTTGGAGGAATGTTGTAAATCCTTTTACCTCCAGCTTTCTCCATGTTTAGCAAGGAAGCAATTGATGCTTCAGTGATGACAATCTTTACTCCTAGAACAAAAGAAACAATGAACTGGTCATCTGCATCAGCATGTCTCCAAAATTCTTTGACAAGAAGAGGGTAAATGGGACCATAAAGCCTGTCGAAGTAGTTCTCCCAACCTTGCTTGCGAAGATCTTCAGTAAGATCAACATCGTTTCTTCTCAAGTTCTCAAAATCTACCAGCGATTCACACAGTACATCCAAATTTTCAAAGGAGGTTGCAAGATGAATGTGGCGTTCACGTTCCAAAATGTGAGGTTCTTGATAAACAGGGGTTATGGTAACGCCTGTAACAGTGGGTGTTTGAGTGTTTGAGGTTTGGGGATTAGAACTGGCTTCCATCTGTTGGGAGAAGTTAAAAACTTCTTGCTCTTGAGCATTCATGAAGAAGATTGATGAAGAAGATGAAGAACTTGCAGAGAACTTGCAGAGAAGGGTTTAGGGTTTTAGAGTGAGTGAGAGTGATAAGTGTGTGAAATGTGATAAAAGTGTTTATATACCTAAGTAAAAACGCATGCAAAACGACACACATACCAGCGTTAGCACAAAAACCAAAATAGCACGTTTGGGGGAAAAATGATTACAGCTCATAAATGAATGTCTAATCCCACAGTTTGCACACTGCTCGAGGAAAACTCAAACGTCTGCCTTTTGAATTTCTTGACAGCTGTCTAGAAGTTCTAAAGTTTGACGCTTCAGAGTTCCACGTGTTGATGTATCTGATCTTCAGGAATACCAAGAGATTGGTTCTGAAGATTTCTAACTCAGATATCTTCTTAACAATGTAGAAGTATCAGAGTCAGAGGCAGAATCATATTTGTTTTTATCAAAATCTTATTTTATATTTTTCAGAGCCATACTTCATTCAGGACAATTTTTAATGTTCAGATTTTCTAAGATGAAAAGAAATCTATCTTCAGCTAGAGGCTTAGTAAAGATATCTGCCCATTGATGTTCTGTATCAATGAACTTCAGCGTTACTATCCCTTTCTGAACATAGTCTCTAATAAAATGATGTTTAATTTCTATGTGTTTGGCTCTGGAATGTAAAATAGGATTCTTACTCAAACAAATAGCAGCAGTATTATCACAAAGGATAGGAATGTTACTCTCAAAGATTTGTAGATCTTCTAGCTGATGTTTCATCCAGAGCATCTGAGTTGTGCACAGTGATGCTGAGATGTATTCTGCTTCTGCAGTTGATAGAGCGATAGTTGATTGTCTTTTGCTAGCCCAGGAGATTAGATTGTTTCCCAGAAGCTGGCAATTTCCAGATGTGCTTTTTCGTTCTATTCTATATCCTGCATAATCTGCATCACAATAACCAGAAAGCCTATACTCTGATGTTTTCTCATACATCAGGCCCAGGTTAGGAGTTCCTTTCAGATACTTAAGAATTCTCTTAACAGCTGTTAAATGAGATTCTCTAGGATCTGATTGGAATCTGGCACAAAGACAGACGCTAAAGAGAATATCAGGACGAGTAGCAGTCAGATAGAGAAGAGAGCCTATCATACCTCGATAGAGCTTCTGACAAACCTTGTTGCTTACCTCTTCCTTTTCCAGAATGCAAGTTGGATGCATGGGAGTCTTTGCAGAGTTGCATTCAGACATATCAAACTTCTTCAGAACGTCTTTAATGTACTTGCTTTGATGAATGTATGTGACTTCTGGAGTTTGATTGATTTGAATTCCCAGAAAGAACTTTAGTTCTTGCATTAGACTCATTTCAAATTCTGCCTGCATTAACTTAGAAAATTCTTGGCAAACAGAGATATTAGCAGAACCAAAAATAATGTCATCAACATAAATCTGGCATATCACGAGATCATTTTTATGGTTTTTACAGAAGAGTGTAGAATCAACTTTCCCTCTGATAAAATTTTGTTCCAGAAGAAAATTGCTTAGACGTTCATACCAAGCTCTGGGGCTTGTTTTAGTCCATATAAAGATTTTTTAAGTTTGAAAACATGTTCTGGAAAGTTTGAATTTTCAAAACCTGAAGGTTGATTGACATACACTTCTTCTGAAATATAACCATTAAGAAATGCACTCTTGACATCCATTTGGTATAATTTGATAGAGTGATTAATAGCAAAAGATACAAGAAGACGAATAGATTCTAACCTTGCGACTGGAGCAAAGGTTTCATTATAATCAATACCTTCTTGTTGACTATAACCTTGAGCTACCAGTCGTGCTTTGTTTCTGACAACTTCTCCTTTCTCGTTCAGTTTGTTTCTGAAAACCCATCTGGTTCCAATGACATGAGTGCCTCTGGGTTTAGGAACGAGATCCCAGACATCATTCTTGGAGAATTGATCTAACTCTTCTTGCATAGCTGCCACCCAATCGTTATCTTGAAGAGCTTCATCACAGGACGTAGGCTCAATCAGAGACACTAGTCCCAGAGGAATATCTTCAAAAGTTCTGAAGGTAGATCTGGTTCTAACAGGTTCATCTTTGTTTCCCAAAATCAAATCTTCAGATACGTTAATACGACTTTTAACTTTCCTTGGAATTTCTGGAGATTTAATTTCTTCAGAGTCTGGAGTGACAGTTGCTTCTGGAGTTTTCTCAGATTCTACCAGAGTGATCTCTAAATCTGCAAACTTTTCAACTAGCTTTGACTTTTCAGGGTCAAGCTTATCATCAAATCTAACATGAATTGATTCCTCCACAATTTTGGTTTCTGTGTTGTATACTCTATAGCCTTTAGAGCGTTCTGAGTATCCTAACATAATACCTTTCTGTGCTTTGGAATCAAACTTGTTCAGATGTTCTTTAGTATTTAATATAAAACAAATGCATCCAAAAGGATGAAAATAAGAAATGTTGGGTTTTCTTCCCTTACACAGTTCATAGGGAGTCTTTTCCAGAATAGGTCTAATAGAGATTCTATTCTGAATGTAACACGCTGTATTTACAGCTTCTGCCCAAAAGTGCTTTGCTACATTTGTTTCATTGATCATGGTTCTGGCCATCTCCTGGAGTGTCCTATTCTTCCTCTCTACAACTCCATTTTGTTGTGGAGTTCTAGGGCAGGAGAAATCATGGGATATTCCATTAGAGTCAAATAATTCTTCAAAATCTTTATTTTCAAATTCTCCACCATGATCACTTCTGACTCTAACAATTTTAGAGTCAAATTCTTTTTGCACTTTAGAACACAAACTGGTGAATACAGAGTGAGACTCACTCTTGTGCTTTAGGAATTTTACCCATGTCCAGCGGCTGTAATCATCAACGACTACTAGTCCATACTTCTTTCCATTGACTGATGCTGTTTTCACAGGACCAAATAAGTCAATGTGAAGAAGCTCTAGAGGCTTAGAGGTAGAAACAACATTTTTCTTTTTAAAAGATGTTTTTGAAAACTTTCCTTTCTGGCAAGCTTCACACAGAGCATCTGAAGAAAACTTCAGTTTAGGCAGGCCTCTGACTAACTCAAGTTTAGTTAGCTGAGAAAGTTTTCTCATGCTAATGTGGCCTAAGCGTCTATGCCATACCCATTGCTCTTCGTGAACTGACATTAAACATTTAACATTTTGATCTTTTAAATCAGAAAGATTTATTTTATAAATGTTGTTTTTCCTCTTGCCTGTGAAAAGGACAGAGCCATCGTTCTGACTAATGGCTTTACACGTTTTTTGATTAAAGATTACATCATAACCGTTATCACTTAATTGACTTATGGATAACAAGTTATGCATTAATCCTTCTACATAAAGAACATCAGATATAGAGGGAAGAGTACCATTACCAATAGTTCCGGAGCCTCTGATCCTTCCTTTCTGATCTCCTCTGAAGCCTACAAATCCAGCGTCTTTAAGTTCCAGGCTTTGGAACATAGACTTTCTTCCCGTCATATGTCGCGAGCATCCAGAGTCCAGGTACCATGACTGGTGTCTGAACTTTGCTGCATAGGATATCTGCAACATAGATAATCTTATCTTTCGGTACCCAGAATCTCTTGGGTCCTTTTAGATTAGTCTTCCCAGAGTTTCTTATAACTTTGGGTCTTCTATCATTCTTAAATTTTTGTTCTTGTGTGTGTGTGTAATGATATGAAAATGGAGATTTAAGCTGGTTACTGGTAGAGGTTTTATTTTCCTCAGAATCATACCCAATTCCCCTTTTATTATTCTGACCTACTCCATAAATCATGGATGCCATAATACTCCTATCTATCCCATTCTTCAGAAATTGTTGAAAGGCTTCTTCATATTTGTAAATAATTTCATTTGAAGTTTGTGGTGCTTGAGACAACGCTTCTTCTAATTCTAAGCTTTTGGTTTTAGCTCCATCTTTTTCTAACGTTAAAGATCTGATAGTATCTTCTTGTGCTAGAATTGTTGTCTCAAGTTTACTACATTCTTCAGATTTTGCTTTAAGAAGGCCTTTAATGCTTTTAACTTTTTGTTTTAATTTCTGAAGAGAGGTAAGAGTTTCTGATAAACATGATTCTAAGTCAGATCTAGAAAGTTCAGAAAATACCTCTTCAGATTCTTCATCTGAGCTGCTGGATGTGGTAGCCATAAGTGCTACGTTGGCTTGTTCATCAGAGTCAGATTCTGATGATCCTGATTCACTATCGTCCCAGGTGGCCATTAGTCCTTTCTTTGTTCTGAAGGTATTCTTCTTGAAGCTTTCTTTTCTAGGGTTGTCTTTCTTCAGCTTGGGGCATTCATTTCTGTAATGACCTGTTTCTTTACATTCAAAACAGGTAATATCTTTATTAGGTTTACCTTTTGAAGTTGACTCTGATCTATCCCCTCTGGGTCTTGATCTTCTGAAGTTGCTGTTGTTCCTTCTTTTCCAGAGTTGCTTAACTCTTCTGGTTAGTAAGGACAGTTCTTCTTCATCATCAGAGTCTTCAGGTTCAGAGTCGTCAGTATCTGCAGTTTCTGCCTGGAGAGCTTTGGTTCTGTCTGACTTCCGTCTTTCAGGTCTGGACTTCAGCGCCACTGACTTGTTCTTTTCTGAGGCTCATCCTCCTCTAGTTCTATCTCATGACTTCTGAGAGAGCTAACAAGTTCTTCAAGGCTGATATTGTTCAGATCCTTTGATAACTTCAGAGCAGTAACCATTGGTCTCCATTTCTTTGGCAGACTTCTGACTATCTTCTTAACATGATCTGCAGTCGTGTATCCTTTGTCAAGCACTTTAAGACCTGCAATAAGAGTTTGGAATCTGGAAAACATAGCTTCTATAGCTTCGTCATCTTCCATCTTGAAGGCTTCATATTTCTGGATCAGCGCCAGAGCCTTCGTCTCCTTGACTTGGGAGTTTCCTTCATGGGTCATCTTCAGAGAGTCAAGTATATCTTTAGCCGTCTCTCTGTTGGTGATCTTTTCGTATTCGTTGTATGATATAGCATTTAGAAGTATTGTTCTGGCCTTGTGGTGATTCTTGAAATCACGTTTCTGATCTTCTGACATTTTGCTTCTGGGAACTTCAGCTCCATTTGAGAGTGGAGGTTTGTATCCATCTGTGACAATGTCCCAGAGGTCAGCATCATAACCCAGAAAGAAACTTTCGATTCTGTCTTTCCAGTAATCAAATTTTTCTCCATCAAAAACAGGAGGTTTAGCATTGTAAGAATCTCTTTCATTTGAGTGAGCCATTTGTTTTTCTCGCACTGGATCTCTCTACACGGTTAAGTGTTTGATTTGAAAATCAATAACAGAGCCGGAGCTCTGATACCAATTGAAGGTGAGAAAAACAAGAAAGGGGGGGTTTGAATTGTTTGAAAAATAAGCGCTTTTCCAAAAAGAAAATCACACAATGATTTTATACTGGTTCGCTTATAACACAAAGCTACTCCAGTCCACCCGGCCAAGGTGATTTCGCCTTCAACAAGGACTTAATCCACTAATCTTGAAAGATTACAAACAACCCCTAAGAGAGAAGAAAATCTCTTAGTCCTCTCAAGTCTACAGACTACAAAGAGTCACTTGAGGAAATCAAATAAAAATAGATACAAGATATGTAATCTAGAGTGCTTCTAAGAAAGCAAGTATTACAAATTTAAGAACAGATTTTTCACTTGATAAGCAAAAGCTTAGTGAAATTCTTTGAGAACAAAGATGATTTTCTTGAGCGTGAAATAATTCAGTATAGTTTTGGCTAGTTGATTTCTTTCTTACTGAATGTTGATTTCATCTCTATTTATATAGGAGTTGAAGTAGTGTTGAAATAGAGTTGAAGTAGAGTTAAATCTGCTGGATAATGAGATATAATTACGCCATTCCATAAATAGCTTCTGCAGGAGACTTTTTCTTTTAGAAGTGACTACTTACCACAAGTAGTATCTTCTCTCTTGGAAGTGGAGATTAACGTCTCTTTCTAATTGAGGAAATCCATTTGCAGAACTTTAACTTGGCTTAAACGTTACTTCATCATGATTAACAAATCTGATTAGAGTCTTCGTGTATCTGGAGAACCTTGGGATCTGGCTTCTGATGTTATTTCTTGAGAGTTCAGATAGCGCTGATAAATTCCAGAGTTTACAGAAGGCATTTGTTCAGAATCAGAGCTTCTAGACTTTACTTTATGTTCAGATGCTTCTGATACTTTGCAGTTTTGTCCAGAGTCAGAGCTTCTTGAAACGAGATTCCACTTTAGATGCTTCTGATACTTGATAATTTGTATCTGATCTTGTTGTGCATCTGATGACATCATCAGATTTATTTCTTCTTTCTTTAGAACCCTGCACACTTAGAAACTTTTCGTTAGGGTGCCATTTTTGGTTTCATCCTTTGTTATCATCAAAATCAAGGAATCTGTTGTAGAACAATTTTTGTTCTTACAAAACCCATGAAATTTGATTGAGTTGTGGGAATGATGAAAATGATGATGTTAAACCCATGAAATTTTATTGAATTGTGGGAATTATAGAAATGATGATGTTAAACCCATGAAATTTGATTGAATTGTGGGAATGATCAAAATGTTGATGTTAAACCCATGAAATTTGTTTGAGTTGTGGGAATGATGAAAATGATGATGTTAAACCCATGAAATTTGATTGAATTGTGGGAATTATATAAATGATGATGTTAAACCCATGAAATTTGATTGAATTGTGGGAATGATGAAAATGTTGATTTTAAACCCATGAAATTTGATTGAATTGTGGGAATTATAAAAATGATGATGTTAAACCCATGAAATTTGATTGAATTGTGGGAGTGATGAAAATGATGATGTTAAACCAATGAAATTTGATTGAATTGTTAGAAAGATGAAAATGTTGGTGTTAAACCCATGAAATTTGATTGAATTGTGGGAATTATAGAAATGATGATGTTAAACCCATGAAATTAGATTGAATTGTGGGAATGATGAAAATGTTGATGTTAAACCCATGAAATTTGATTGGGTTGTGGGAATGATGAAAATGATGATGTTAAACCCATGAAATTTTATTGAATTGTGGGAATTATAGAAATGATGATGTTAAACCCATGAAATTTGATTGAATTGTGGGAATGATGAAAATGTTGATGTTAAACCCATGAAATTTGTTTGAGTTGTGGGAATGATGAAAATGATGATGTTAAACCCATGAAATTTGATTGAATTGTGGGAATTATAGAAATGATGATGTTAAACCCATGAAATTTGATTGTTTTGTGGGAATGATGAAAATGTTGATTTTAAACCCATGAAGTTTGATTGAATTGTGGGAATTATAAAAATGATGATGTTAAACCCATGAAATTTGATTGAATTGTGGGAATGATGAAAATGTTGATGTTAAACCCATGAAATTTGATTGAATTGTGGGAATTATAAAAATATTGATGTTAAACCCATGAAATTTGATTGAATTGTGGGAGTGATGAAAATGATGATGTTAAACCCATGAAATTTGATCGAATTGTGGGAATGATGAAAATGATGATGTTAAACCCATGAAATTTGATTGAATTGTGGGAATTATAGAAATGATGATGTTAAACCCATGAAATTTGATTGAATTGTGGGAATGATCAAAATGTTGATGTTAAACCCATGAAATTTGTTTGAGTTGTGGGAATGATGAAAATGATGATGTTAAACCCATGAAATTTGATTGAATTGTGGGAATTATAGAAATGATGATGTTAAACCCATGAAATTTGATTGAATTGTGGGAATGATGAAAATGTTGATTTTAAACCCATGAAATTTGATTGAATTGTGGGAATTATAAAAATGATGATGTTAAACCCATGAAATTTGATTGAATTGTGGGAGTGATGAAAATGATGATGTTAAACCCATGAAATTTGATTGAATTGTTTGAAAGATGAAAATGTTGGTGTTAAACCCATGAAATTTGATTGAATTGTGGGAATTATAGAAATGATGATGTTAAACCCATGAAATTAGATTGAATTGTGGGAATGATGAAAATGTTGATTTTAAACCCATGAAGTTTTATTGAATTGTGGGAATTATAAAAATGATGATGTTAAACCCATGAAATTTGATTGAATTGTGGGAATGATGAAAATGATGATGTTAAACCCATGAAATTTGATTGAATTGTGGGAATTATAAAAATGTTGATGTTAAACCCATGAAATTTGATTGAATTGTGGGAGTGATGAAAATGATGATGTTAAACCCATGAAATTTGATCGAATTGTGGGAATGATGAAAATGATGATGTTAAACCCATGAAATTTGATTGAATTGTGGGAATTATAGAAATGATGATGTTAAACCCATGAAATTTTATTGAATTGTGGGAATGATCAAAATGTTGATGTTAAACCCATGAAATTTGTTTGAGTTGTGGGAATGATGAAAATGATGATGTTAAACCCATGAAATTTGATTGAATTGTGGGAATTATAGAAATGATGATGTTAAACCCATGAAATTTGATTGAATTGTGGGAATGATGAAAATGTTGATTTTAAACCCATGAAATTTGATTGAATTGTGGGAATTATAAAAATGATGATGTTAAACCCATGAAATTTGATTGAATTGTGGGAGTGATTAAAATGATGATGTTAAACCCATGAAATTTGATCGAATTGTGGGAATGATGAAAATGATGATGTTAAACCCATGAAATTTGATTGAATTGTGGGAATTATAGAAATGATGATGTTAAACCCATGAAATTTTATTGAATTGTGGGAATGATCAAAATGTTGATGTTAAACCCATGAAATTTGTTTGAGTTGTGGGAATGATGAAAATGATGATGTTAAACCCATGAAATTTGATTGAATTGTGGGAATTATAGAAATGATGATGTTAAACCCATGAAATTTGATTGAATTGTGGGAATGATGAAAATGTTGATGTTAAACCCATGAAATTTGATTGAATTATGGGAATTATAGAAATGATGATGTTAAACCCATGAAATTTGATTGAATACTAGGAATGATGAAAATGTTGATGTTAAACCCATGAAATTTGTTTGAGTTGTGGGAATGATGAAAATGATGATGTTAAACCCATGAAATTTGATTGAATTGTGGGAATTATAGAAATGATGATGTAAACCCATGAAATTTGATTGAATTGTGGGAATGATGAAAATGTTGATTTTAAACCCATGAAATTTGATTGAATTGTGGGAATTATAAAAATGATGATGTTAAACCCATGAAATTTGATTGAATTGTGGGTGTGATGAAAATGATGATGTTAAACCCATGAAATTTGATTGAATTGTTAGAAAGATGAAAATGTTGGTGTTAAACCCATGAAATTTGATTGAATTGTGGGAATTATAGAAATGATGATGTTAAACCCATGAAATTAGATTGAATTGTGGGAATGATGAAAATGTTGATTTTAAACCCATGAAGTTTTATTGAATTGTGGGAATTATAAAAATGATGATGTTAAACCCATGAAATTTGATTGAATTGTGGGAATGATGAAAATGATGATGTTAAACCCATGAAATTTGATTGAATTGTGGGAATTATAAAAATGTTGATGTTAAACCCATGAAATTTGATTGAATTGTGGGAGTGATGAAAATGATGATGTTAAACCCATGAAATTTGATCGAATTGTGGGAATGATGAAAATGATGATGTTAAACCCATGAAATTTGATTGAATTGTGGGAATTATAGAAATGATGATGTTAAACCCATGAAATTTGATTGAATTGTGGGAATGATGAAAATGTTGATGTTAAACCCATGAAATTTGATTGAATTATGGGAATTATAGAAATGATGATGTTAAACCCATGAAATTTGATTGAATACTAGGAATGATGAAAATGTTGATGTTAAACCCATGAAATTTGTTTGAGTTGTGGGAATGATGAAAATGATGATGTTAAACCCATGAAATTTGATTGAATTGTGGGAATTATAGAAATGATGATGTAAACCCATGAAATTTGATTGAATTGTGGGAATGATGAAAATGTTGATTTTAAACCCATGAAATTTGATTGAATTGTGGGAATTATAAAAATGATGATGTTAAACCCATGAAATTTGATTGAATTGTGGGAATGATGAAAATGATGATGTTAAACCCATGAAATTTGATTGAATTGTTAGAAAGATGAAAATGTTGGTGTTAAACCCATGAAATTTGATTGAATTGTGGGAATTATAGAAATGATGATGTTAAACCCATGAAATTTGATTGAATTGTGGGAATGATGAAAATGTTGATTTTAAACCCATGAAATTTTATTGAATTGTGGGAATTATAAAAATGATGATGTTAAACCCATGAAATTTGATTGAATTGTGGGAATGATGAAAATGATGATGTTAAACCCATGAAATTTGATTGAATTGTGGGAATTATAAAAATGTTGATGTTAAACCCATGAAATTTGATTGAATTGTGGGAATGATGAAAATGATGATGTTAAACCCATGAAATTTGATTGAATTGTGGGAATGATGAAAATGATGATGTTAAACCCATGAAATTTGATTGAATTGTGGGAATTATAGAAATGATGATGTTAAACCCATGAAATTTGATTGAATTGTGGGAATGATGAAAATGTTGATGTTAAACCCATGAAATTTGTTTGAGTTGTGGGAATGATGAAAATGATGATGTTAAACCCATGAAATTTGATTGAATTGTGGGAATTATAGAAATGATGATGTTAAACCCATGAAATTTGATTGAATTGTGGGAATGATGAAAATGTTGATTTTAAACCCATGAAATTTGATTGAATTGTGGGAATTATAAAAATGATGATGTTAAACCCATGAAATTTGATTGAATTGTGGGAATGATGAAAATGATGATGTTAAACCCATGAAATTTGATTGAATTGTGGGAATGATGAAAATGTTGATGTTAAACCCATGAAATTTGATTGAATTGTGGGAATTATAGAAATGATGATGTTAAACCCATGAAATTTTATTGAATTGTGGGAATGATGAAAATGTTGATGTTAAACCCATGAAATTTGATTGAGTTGTGGGAATGATGAAAATGATGATGTTAAACCCATGAAATTTGATTGAATTGTGGGAATTATAGAAATGATGATGTTAAACCCATGAAATTTGATTGAATTGTGGGAATGATGAAAATGTTGATGTTAAACCCATGAAATTTGATTGAATTGTGGGAATTATAGAAATGATGATGTTAAACCCATGAAATTTGATTGAATTGTGGGAATGATGAAAATGTTGATGTTAAACCCATGAAATTTGTTTGAGTTGTGGGAATGATGAAAATGATGATGTTAAACCCATGAAATTTGATTGAATTGTGGGAATTATAGAAATGATGATGTAAACCCATGAAATTTGATTGAATTGTGGGAATGATGAAAATGTTGATTTTAAACCCATGAAATTTGATTGAATTGTGGGAATTATAAAAATGATGATGTTAAACCCATGAAATTTGATTGAATTGTGGGAATGATGAAAATGATGATGTTAAACCCATGAAATTTGATTGAATTGTTAGAAAGATGAAAATGTTGGTGTTAAACCCATGAAATTTGATTGAATTGTGGGAATTATAGAAATGATGATGTTAAACCCATGAAATTTGATTGAATTGTGGGAATGATGAAAATGTTGATGTTAAACCCATGAAATTTGATTGAGTTGTGGGAATGATGAAAATGATGATGTTAAACCCATGAAATTTGATTGAATTGTGGGAATTATAGAAATGATGATGTTAAACCCATGAAATTTGATTGAATTGTGGGAATGATGAAAATGTTGATGTTAAACCCATGAAATTTGATTGAATTGTGGGAATGATGAAAAGGTTGATGTTAAACCCATGAAATTTGATTGAGTTGTGGGAATGATGAAAATGATGATGTTAAACCCATGAAATTTTATTGAATTGTGGGAATTATAGAAATGATGATGTTAAACCCATGAAATTTGATTGAATTGTGGGAATGATGAAAATGTTGATGTTAAACCCATGAAATTTGTTTGAGTTGTGGGAATGATGAAAATGATGATGTTAAACCCATGAAATTTGATTGAATTGTGGGAATTATAGAAATGATGATGTTAAACCCATGAAATTTGATTGAATTGTGGGAATGATGAAAATGTTGATTTTAAACCCATGAAATTTGATTGAATTGTGGGAATTATAAAAATGATGATGTTAAACCCATGAAATTTGATTGAATTGTGGGAATGATGAAAATGATGATGTTAAACCCATGAAATTTGATTGAATTGTGGGAATGATGAAAATGATGATGTTAAACCCATGAAATTTGATTGAATTGTGGGAATTATAGAAATGATGATGTTAAACCCATGAAATTTGATTGAATTGTGGGAATGATGAAAATGTTGATGTTAAACCCATGAAATTTGATTGAGTTGTGGGAATGATGAAAATGATGATGTTAAACCCATGAAATTTGATTGAATTGTGGGAATTATAGAAATGATGATGTTAAACCCATGAAATTTGATTGAATTGTGGGAATGATGAAAATGTTGATGTTAAACCCATGAAATTTGATTGAATTGTGGGAATTATAGAAATGATGATGTTAAACCCATGAAATTTGATTGAATTGTGGGAATGATGAAAATGTTGATGTTAAACCCATGAAATTTGTTTGAGTTGTGGGAATGATGAAAATGATGATGTTAAACCCATGGAATTTGATTGAATTGTGGGAATTATAGAAATGATGATGTAAACCCATGAAATTTGATTGAATTGTGGGAATGATGAAAATGTTGATTTTAAACCCATGAAATTTGATTGAATTGTGGGAATTATAAAAATG
Organism: Lathyrus oleraceus; assembly: GCF_024323335.1. NCBI lineage: Eukaryota > Viridiplantae > Streptophyta > Magnoliopsida > Fabales > Fabaceae > Lathyrus > Lathyrus oleraceus. The sequence continues at coordinate 24,912 of NW_026112477.1, forward strand.
ATGATGTTAAACCCATGAAATTTGATTGAATTGTGGGAATGATGAAAATGATGATGTTAAACCCATGAAATTTGATTGAATTGTTAGAAAGATGAAAATGTTGGTGTTAAACCCATGAAATTTGATTGAATTGTGGGAATTATAGAAATGATGATGTTAAACCCATGAAATTTGATTGAATTGTGGGAATGATGAAAATGTTGATTTTAAACCCATGAAATTTGATTGAATTGTGGGAATTATAAAATGATGATGTTAAACCCATGAAATTTGATTGAATTGTGGGAATGATGAAAATGATGATGTTAAACCCATGAAATTTGATTGAATTGTGGGAATTATAAAAATGTTGATGTTAAACCCATGAAATTTGATTGAATTGTGGGAATGATGAAAATGATGATGTTAAACCCATGAAATTTGATTGAATTGTGGGAATGATGAAAATGATGATGTTAAACCCATGAAATTTGATTGAATTGTGGGAATTATAGAAATGATGATGTTAAACCCATGAAATTTGATTGAATTGTGGGAATGATGAAAATGTTGATGTTAAACCCATGAAATTTGATTGAGTTGTGGGAATGATGAAAATGATGATGTTAAACCCATGAAATTTGATTGAATTGTGGGAATTATAGAAATGATGATGTTAAACCCATGAAATTTGATTGAATTGTGGGAATGATGAAAATGTTGATTTTAAACCCATGAAATTTGATTGAATTGTGGGAATTATAAAAATGATGATGTTAAACCCATGAAATTTGATTGAATTGTGGGAGTGATGAAAATGATGATGTTAAACCCATGAAATTTGATTGAATTGTGGGAATGATGAAAATGATGATGTTAAACCCATGAAATTTGATTGAATTGTGGGAATTATAGAAATGATGATGTTAAACCCATGAAATTTGATTGAATTGTGGGAATGATGAAAATGTTGATGTTAAACCCATGAAATTTGATTTGAGTTGTGGGAATGATGAAAATGATGATGTTAAACCCATGAAATTTGATTGAATTGTGGGAATTATAGAAATGATGATGTTAAACCCATGAAATTTGATTGAATTGTGGGAATGATGAAAATGTTGATGTTAAACCCATGAAATTTGATTGAATTGTGGGAATTATAGAAATGATGATGTTAAACCCATGAAATTTGATTGAATTGTGGGAATGATGAAAATGTTGATGTTAAACCCATGAAATTTGTTTGAGTTGTGGGAATGATGAAAATGATGATGTTAAACCCATGAAATTTGATTGAATTGTGGGAATTATAGAAATGATGATGTAAACCCATGAAATTTGATTGAATTGTGGGAATGATGAAAATGTTGATTTTAAACCCATGAAATTTGATTGAATTGTGGGAATTATAAAAATGATGATGTTAAACCCATGAAATTTGATTGAATTGTGGGTGTGATGAAAATGATGATGTTAAACCCATGAAATTTGATTGAATTGTTAGAAAGATGAAAATGTTGGTGTTAAACCCATGAAATTTGATTGAATTGTGGGAATTATAGAAATGATGATGTTAAACCCATGAAATTAGATTGAATTGTGGGAATGATGAAAATGTTGATGTTAAACCCATGAAATTTGATTGAATTGTGGGAATGATGAAAATGTTGATTTTAAACCCATGAAATTTGATTGAATTGTGGGAATTATAAAAATGATGATGTTAAACCCATGAAATTTGATTGAATTGTGGGAATGATGAAAATGATGATGTTAAACCCATGAAATTTGATTGAATTGTGGGAATGATGAAAATGATGATGTTAAACCCATGAAATTTGATTGAATTGTGGGAATTATAGAAATGATGATGTTAAACCCATGAAATTTGATTGAATTGTGGGAATGATCAAAATGTTGATGTTAAACCCATGAAATTTGTTTGAGTTGTGGGAATGATGAAAATGATGATGTTAAACCCATGAAATTTGATTGAATTGTGGGAATTATAGAAATGATGATGTTAAACCCATGAAATTTGATTGAATTGTGGGAATGATGAAAATGTTGATTTTAAACCCATGAAATTTGATTGAATTGTGGGAATTATAAAAATGATGATGTTAAACCCATGAAATTTGATTGAATTGTGGGAGTGATGAAAATGATGATGTTAAACCCATGAAATTTGATTGAATTGTGGGAATGATGAAAATGATGATGTTAAACCCATGAAATTTGATTGAATTGTGGGAATTATAGAAATGATGATGTTAAACCCATGAAATTTGATTGAATTGTGGGAATGATGAAAATGTTGATGTTAAACCCATGAAATTTGATTGAGTTGTGGGAATGATGAAAATGATGATGTTAAACCCATGAAATTTGATTGAATTGTGGGAATTATAGAAATGATGATGTTAAACCCATGAAATTTGATTGAATTGTGGGAATGATGAAAATGTTGATGTTAAACCCATGAAATTTGATTGAATTATGGGAATTATAGAAATGATGATGTTAAACCCATGAAATTTGATTGAATACTAGGAATGATGAAAATGTTGATGTTAAACCCATGAAATTTGTTTGAGTTGTGGGAATGATGAAAATGATGATGTTAAACCCATGAAATTTGATTGAATTGTGGGAATTATAGAAATGATGATGTTAAACCCATGAAATTTGATTGAATTGTGGGAATGATGAAAATGTTGATTTTAAACCCATGAAATTTGATTGAATTGTGGGAATTATAAAAATGATGATGTTAAACCCATGAAATTTGATTGAATTGTGGGTGTGATGAAAATGATGATGTTAAACCCATGAAATTTGATTGAATTGTTAGAAAGATGAAAATGTTGGTGTTAAACCCATGAAATTTGATTGAATTGTGGGAATTATAGAAATGATGATGTTAAACCCATGAAATTAGATTGAATTGTGGGAATGATGAAAATGTTGATGTTAAACCCATGAAATTTGTTTGAGTTGTGGGAATGATGAAAATGATGATGTTAAACCCATGAAATTTGATTGAATTGTGGGAATTATAGAAATGATGATGTTAAACCCATGAAATTTGATTGAATTGTGGGAATGATGAAAATGTTGATGTTAAACCCATGAAATTTGATCGAATTGTGGGAATGATGAAAAGGTTGATGTTAAACCCATGAAATTTGATTGAGTTGTGGGAATGATGAAAATGATGATGTTAAACCCATGAAATTTTATTGAATTGTGGGAATTATAGAAATGATGATGTTAAACCCATGAAATTTGATTGAATTGTGGGAATGATCAAAATGTTGATGTTAAACCCATGAAATTTGTTTGAGTTGTGGGAATGATGAAAATGATGATGTTAAACCCATGAAATTTGATTGAATTGTGGGAATTATAGAAATGATGATGTTAAACCCATGAAATTTGATTGAATTGTGGGAATGATGAAAATGTTGATTTTAAACCCATGAAATTTGATTGAATTGTGGGAATTATAAAAATGATGATGTTAAACCCATGAAATTTGATTGAATTGTGGGAGTGATGAAAATGATGATGTTAAACCAATGAAATTTGATTGAATTGTTAGAAAGATGAAAATGTTGGTGTTAAACCCATGAAATTTGATTGAATTGTGGGAATTATAGAAATGATGATGTTAAACCCATGAAATTAGATTGAATTGTGGGAATGATGAAAATGTTGATGTTAAACCCATGAAATTTGATTGAGTTGTGGGAATGATGAAAATGATGATGTTAAACCCATGAAATTTTATTGAATTGTGGGAATTATAGAAATGATGATGTTAAACCGATGAAATTTGATTGAATTGTGGGAATGATCAAAATGTTGATGTTAAACCCATGAAATTTGTTTGAGTTGTGGGAATGATGAAAATGATGATGTTAAACCCATGAAATTTGATTGAATTGTGGGAATTATAGAAATGATGATGTTAAACCCATGAAATTTGATTGAATTGTGGGAATGATGAAAATGTTGATTTTAAACCCATGAAATTTGATTGAATTGTGGGAATTATAAAAATGATGATGTTAAACCCATGAAATTTGATTGAATTGTGGGAGTGATGAAAATGATGATGTTAAACCAATGAAATTTGATTGAATTGTTAGAAAGATGAAAATGTTGGTGTTAAACCCATGAAATTTGATTGAATTTTGGGAATTATAGAAATGATGATGTTAAACCCATGAAATTAGATTGAATTGTGGGAATGATGAAAATGTTGATGTTAAACCCATGAAAAATTGATTGAGTTGTGGGAATGATGAAAATGTTGATGTTAAACCCATGAAATTTGATTGAATTATGGGAATTATAGAAATGATGATGTTAAACCCATGAAATTTGATTGAATACTGGGAATGATGAAAATGTTGATGTTAAACCCATGAAATTTGTTTGAGTTGTGGGAATGATGAAAATGATGATGTTAAACCCATGAAATTTGATTGAATTGTGGGAATTATAGAAATGATGATGTTAAACCCATGAAATTTGATTGAATTGTGGGAATGATGAAAATGTTGATTTTAAACCCATGAAGTTTGATTGAATTGTGGGAATTATAAAAATGATGATGTTAAACCCATTAAATTTGATTGAATTGTGGGAATGATGAAAATGTTGATGTTAAACCCATGAAATTTGATTAAATTGTGGGAATTATAAAAATATTGATGTTAAACCCATGAAATTTGATTGAATTGTGGGAGTGATGAAAATGATGATGTTAAACCCATGAAATTTGATCGAATTGTGGGAATGATGAAAATGATGATGTTAAACCCATGAAATTTGATTGAATTGTGGGAATTATAGAAATGATGATGTTAAACCCATGAAATTTGATTGAATTGTGGGAATGATGAAAATGTTGATTTTAAACCCATGAAATTTGATTGAATTGTGGGACTTATAAAAATGATGATGTTAAACCCATGAAATTTGATTGAATTGTGGGAGTGATGAAAATGATGATGTTAAACCCATGAAATTTGATTGAATTGTTAGAAAGATGAAAATGTTGGTGTTAAACCCATGAAATTTGAGTGAATTGTGGGAATTATAGAAATGATGATGTTAAACCCATGAAATTAGATTGAATTGTGGGAATGATGAAAATGTTGATGTTAAACCCATGAAATTTGATCGAATTGTGGGAATGATGAAAAGGTTGATGTTAAACCCATGAAATTTGATTGAGTTGTGGGAATGATGAAAATGATGATGTTAAACCCATGAAATTTTATTGAATTGTGGGAATTAAAGAAATGATGATGTTAAACCCATGAAATTTGATTGAATTGTGGGAATGATGAAAATGTTGATGTTAAACCCATGAAATTTGTTTGAGTTGTGGGAATGATGAAAATGTTGATGTTAAACCCATGAAATTTGATTGAATTGTGGGAATTATAGAAATGATGATGTTAAACCCATGAAATTTGATTGAATACTGGGAATGATGAAAATGTTGATGTTAAACCCATGAAATTTGTTTGAGTTGTGGGAATGATGAAAATGATGATGTTAAACCCATGAAATTTGATTGAATTGTGGGAATTATAGAAATGATGATGTTAAACCCATGAAATTTGATTGAATTGTGGGAATGATGAAAATGTTGATTTTAAACCCATGAAGTTTGATTGAATTGTGGGAATTATAAAAATGATGATGTTAAACCCATGAAATTTGATTGAATTGTGGGAGTGATGAAAATGATGATGTTAAACCCATGAAATTTGATTGAATTGTTAGAAAGATGAAAATGTTGGTGTTAAATGTAACACCCCGATAAAAATAAGATAATTATTTAATTTAAGTTAATATTATATTTATTAATTTAATTAAATAATTGGAATTTTTGGATTATTATTATTATTATTATTATTGGAATAATAATTATTGGAAAATATATAAGTTGGAAATAAGGAAAAAAAAAAGAGTTCCATTTTGGTAAAAAGAGTTTTTACGTGAAAAACAGAGAAGCGGCTGAAAAGAGGAAAAGGGCAAAGAGACAGAGCAAGAGGAAGAAGGTTGGAGAAGAGAAAAGCTTGGAGCTTAAAGATTGTCGGATTAACTCAAGTAAGGGGGGTTTATCGTCGTTTAATGGGTATTATGGATTAACATGTAATGGGTAGTGAAAAGCCGTTGAATTGACCCTAATTGGGATGATGAGTGCTGAAAAATTGTGATGAATAAACTATGTTAAAACTGAAATTTAATCTGTAATTGGATGGGTAGTGATTTTCCGAAAACGTAGCTTTTTATGGAATTGGAATCGGAGGTCCGGAAGTCCTCCAACGGCAGAAAATGCGGAGAATTCTGCATTCTGCTTTGTGTTAGCGCAGGAACAACTTTCTGTTTTGCGTTAACCGGTTAACCCAGGGTGTTAACCGGTTGTCGCATCACGCGAAAAACCGGCGGGAAAACAAGAACAACAGAGCCGCCACCGTGCGTTATTTATCCCAAAAGAGGGAAAGGAAACGCTCAGAATAAACCTGGAAAAGACATGGTCTCGCGACCAAAGAGAATGGATTCGGGAGTCGGTTATGCGAAGGGAAGGTATTAGCACCCCTACGCATCCGTCGTACTCGACGGGATCCACGCACAATAGGAAGGAAAATGGTTGCTAAAACGCTGCTCAAACACACACACATACTAGCTGAAAGAGACACAAGAAAACAAAAGACTGACTCGGCAGGATATTGTATCCTGGGCCTACTTAGTCTATCAGGCACAGACATCAGAGTCGAAGTAGTTCGGACTGGGAAACGACACATGCTCGCTAGGATATCGCATCCTATGCATACGTATCTTCTCGGAAGAGAGAAGAATCAGAGCATTCGTAGCTCGGCTGACACGCACACAAACAAAGACTGGCAAAGGCAAACGTGGAGCCTGACTGCCAATCACTGGTCTTACATCAGCATCCGAACCAAACGCACGCACACTGGAACCCAAATGCCACTCGATGGACTTACATCAGCTTCCAAGCACACAACAGGACAAAACAAAGACACAGGCGCCCGGAGAGATCAGCTCATCTCCTGCCTACGTACCTCATCTGGTATGAGGATCAGGGCGACGTAGTTCCTCTACAGAGGGATAAAGGACTAGCCTAACCAGATAACAGAGGGAGACACAACACTAGGGAGACTACGACTCGAGCCTAGATGTTATCATGCAAATTCATCCCTAAGTTAAGGTTTCTAGCTAACTGGCACAGGGAGCCTGCCTATCCTAATCATGACTTGCACAGGAAGCAAGCCACACACACACTTAACTTGCACAGGAAGCAAGCCAAGCAAAACCTAACTCGCACAGGAAGCAAGTCTAAACTAACCCTAACTTGCACAGGAAGCAAGTCAAACAAACATACAAGCACAGATAGCACACATTATACACAAGCAAGTGGCTCAAACAAGGGTTAGGTTTTAGTCGAGGGGTCATATCAACCTCAACAAACAAACCTCTGGAACTGGGTAGATGTGCTCTTAACCTTGCCATTGAGGGGCTAAGGTGAAACAGATGAAAGGTGAGTGAAGATAAGACTTCACAGCTCTTATCCCTGGCCTGGGAGAGCTTAAGACAAGAATGTGTGGGTTCAGAAAGTGGGAACCCTTCTACACATTTAAAACTGACTCAACTGTACAATTGTACAAGATCTTGGGTTTTTATCTGTAATGCATCAACACAGTGGTGTGAGCAAAACAGAAGACACACTGAATAGCAGGGGATAGGTTGCTTATCCCTTGGGTTCTGCCAATTGCCTCTTCGCTTAGGAGGACTTTGACTCTATGCAAGGACAAAATTAAACATCCACAAACATTGCCTCTTAAGGAGGACTTCAGACAGTTGCCTGGCCAAGTAACAGGCCAGGTCTTCCAGGCTACATGAAGAAAAAGAGATATACCTCAATGCAAATTGCTTACACAAGCAAAGCAAAAAGTTCACAAGGAACTAAGCAACTAAAGTACCTGAAATCAGTCAAGCACAGTTAGTATACAAGTCAAAGTTAAATCAAATGAAACAGATATCAACCAGTCAGCACAAGCAGATAGATGTGTAATGCACAAGGTTCAAGGCATGTGAGCCAAGCAACCTACAAAACAAGCATGTTAGTCATGATAAACAAGCACACTCAATCAATTTGTATTGGTCTCATTGAAGCATTTGTGGCTTAACCTGAAAACACAAGCTCAAAAGTGAGTAACAGGACCACTAGGACAAGCCTAGGGTCAAAAGAGAATGAGTAAGCCAAAACAGCAAGCAATGTCCAATCAAAATCAAATTCAAACATTTAGGAAGCAAACCCAATTGGTTTCATGTTCATATCAATCATCATCATCATTTCATGAACAATTTAGGTCAAAACATGGCATTTGAGAGCTCATAGAAATCAACAGCAAGACTTGCATCAAAAGTCAACTCAAACATTTCCAAAAATCACCAAATAAATCATGATCAATCCTAACACATAGCATGGTAAGCATGTCAAATTTCATCACATTTGGACAAGTGGAAGGCAGTCAATGAAAATCAGAAAGTCAAAGCAATTTTGAACATGCTTAAAGAAGTCAACCAAACATGCATCAACTTAGAAAAATCATAAGTCAGAGATGGTGTATGATAAATGAATGGTACTAAAACCATGGCAAAGATGAGGATATCTAGTTATCTCATGTAAAATTTCATGTCCATCTAATAAAGTATGAGAATTTCACAAATGAAATGGGAACATGTGTCACAAAAAGTCAACATATGACTAAACAGGGGAAAAAATCTCAAACAATTAGAAAATGCCACAAATAATTCCAAGAAAATTCACATGTAAACTAGACATACAAGGGTAGTTTCATGCGAAAAATCAGATCAATTGGAGGTCAAGAAGCATGGTATCAAAAATCATGAAGTTGGACATCAATGGTGTGACACAAATTGTCACACCCTAATTCAAAAAATCATAACTCACAAACCAGCAATGATAAATTCACAAACTTTACACCAAAATCACCATGAGTGTGTCTAGTTTAAGCACAAAAATTTTGGGAGCCATTGGATAAAGTATCATCATTTCACAAATGTTTTTTGCAAAGTGTACAAAATTTGCATACATGTCACAAACCCTAATACCAATTAAAATCTACTCATCAAAAAAATCTGGAAAAATCATGATAAAAAAACTAGAGATTGTGATGATCATGATGCAAAAAATCCCATGAAATTTGGATTTAAAACGGACGAGTTATGAATTTTGTAAGATGATGTATCAAATTGAAATAAATATTGAAAACACACATCATTCAATGAGACATGGGGTCCGGGAATGGCAAACTTGTAATTTCCCGGACCTTTTAATGAAACGCGGCGTTCCAGATGGCCTGCGTGTCGCACGCTGATTCGTCACATGGCCAAAAAACACCAGAAAAACATGCAAGGCGCGGCTTTATGGATCAAACACGATTTTGTCATGAAAAATTGGGGTTTGGCCGTGTTCTTCAACATGTTTCCAGATTTTTTCCAGCAAGAACGAAGTGTCACCAAAATTCACAAACAACATATCATGGTGTTCATCTAACCGAGTACATCAACAATACAACCATCATTTTCATTAACTCGTACCAACAAGGACAAACACAGCACAAACATATTTCATCATCAAACTTAAACATGGCATAACTTTCAAAATAGCCAACCATTTTTAGTGGTTCAAGTTCCAAAATGACCAGCATAAAGAGCTCTACACAAGGCATTGCATGATTTAGAGAAAAGAGTGATTCGAATCCTTACTTGTTTTTGAAGCAAATGGAGAAACAGTTGTTGTTTGGTGCTTTAATGGTGAAACAGATGCTTTATGGTCCTTCAAATGATGGTTGGTGAAGGTTGTTTGGCTTGAAACAACTTGCAGTAGCTTTAAACAAACTCTACCATTAATGGTGCTTCATGTAGCAGCAGTGTTGTAAGGCTTTACAGTTCAGGAATGGAGTTTAAAAAAGGTTCACAATGTTGCTTGGATGAAGAAAACCAGCAAAGCTTGCTCGGGTTACTTTGAGTTTTTTGGTAGATTTTGGAAAATGCAAAGTAAGATGAATTTTGAGAGAGTGAATTTCTGTGTGCAAAATGATGGCTGCTGCTGTTACTAGGGTTCTCAATGACAGAAAAATGATGTCCAAAATCTCTGTTTGATGGTACCAAGCATGGTTCATGAAAGAGTGGGATAGAGTGGTTGAAAGTTGTACTTTTCTTCCAATTTTCAAGCAAGTTGGCATGGGTGTATGTACTGCACAAGCATGGGCTTCCAACAGGTCTAAAATGCATTTTCAGAACATATTTGAATGGTAGAATGGTTTAAAAATGACTATTTTGAAAAGTCAAAATTCAACTCACTTGAATTTAATTAAGGCAAGTTCAAAAATGCCATTTTGCATGGTGAAGTTTTGGTTCATGAAAATTACATTTTTGGAAAGAGGGGATCAAATGTGACTTGTAGGAAAAAACCCCACCAAAATTGGCCAAATGGTTTGAGAGATATGGCCTTTTGAAGTTCAAAAATTTTTGAAAATGATTTGATCATAACTTGCCAACCATACATGGGAATTGAGTGTTCTTGGACTTTTTGGAAATGGGAGAACAAGATCTTCAACTTTCATGTTGGGCAAAAATTCATTTGAAGCTTGTATCATGATGTAAGTTTGAGGATCAAGACTTTCCATTTTTGGTAAGTTTCAATTACAGGTCCAGTTTCTATTTTTGGAAATTTCTGATCTGGCTTCAAATTCTTCCATGATGGTATTTGACATGATATATGAGGACTATATGGGCATGAATGAGACCTCTCAAACCAATTTCCATCATCAAATCACTGATTAAATGGACAGTTGACCAACAGTTGACTTTTAGGGTTTCTGACTGATTGTGCATTGACTGATGACTTCTGAACATCCAATCCTTGACCAAAACACTTCAAATGGATCCCCAAGTCATGTGAACATGTTGGACCAACCCTAGGGCCTTGGCTCCTTGAGAATTGTGCTTGCTTGCTTGACTGACTGATCTCCTGACCAGTTTGACCTAATTTCTTGATTGGCTTGCACTTGAGGCAAATGGAACAATGCAATGCTATGCAGTGGACCATGATATGCTATGACCTAATATGAGAATGTATGTACAATGATGGGTGCAAATTTGAGGTGCTACAGCTGCCCCTATTCAATCAGCTGGGAACCCGAATGGATGAGAGCAACGGCTGTCAGACTTTCAGGGTAAACAGGGATTGAATACCAAGAACCGTAGAAATTTGCACAATACAGGGATCCACCAATGGAAACGTCCACTGGGATTTGATATTTATTACTGGGTATATATTTTTTTTGGTTTTGTTTTCAAAGGGTACGGCCACATCCAGACATCGCAACGACGATGAATGGGAAAAGAAATCACAACTAGATGCCAACGGACAACTAGGAAAAACTCAACGTTTACCAAGACCAAAGGAGAGGTAACCAGACATTAATGAATGACTGGAAGGGATACAACCATCCGTCAACGGACGAAATGGGAAAAACTCAACGTTTACCAAGACCAACGGAGAGGTAAACAACTGGGGACGACCAGGAAAAATTCGACGTTTACAGACATCGAAAGATGATGTTTACAGACACCAAAAGGATCGACCAGACATTTACTGATGAATGGGAAGACTCGACGTTTACAGACATCGAAAGATGATGTTTACAGACACCAAAAAGATCGACCAGACATTTACTGATGAATGGGAAAACTCGACGTTTACAGACATCGAAAGATGATGTTTACAGACACCAAAAAGATCGACCAGACATTTACTGATGAATGGGAAAACTCGACGTTTACAGACATCGAAAGATGATGTTTACAGACACCAAAAAGGTCGACCAGACATTTACTGATGAATGGGAAAACTCGACGTTTACAGACATCGAAAGATGATGTTTACCGACACCAAAAAGGTCGACCAGACATCTACTGATGAATGGGCAAAAGAGGAATACAACCAGACGTCAACGGACGAATGGGAAAAACTCGTCGTTTATCAAAACCAACAGAGAGGTAAGTCCACATGGGGAGGGTACAACTAGACATCACCGGATGACTAGGAAAAACTCGACGTTTATCGACACCAACGGAGAGGAGGAAACTCTTCTGGGAGGGACGACGTTACGAACATCGAAAGATGATGTTTACAGACATCAAAGAAGACCAGACACTTACGCACGACTGGGAATCACCGAAAGATGGTGTTACCGACACCAAGGAAAACAAACACACGCGGGTGCTGACGGGATACTGACATCCACAAGATGACCGGGCAAGGCTGAACACTTGCAGGGGGGTCTCACTGGGGAGAAGCAGGCTTTCCTTTCACCAACGGATGAGGAAATAAACCTCTGTGGGGATATCAATCCCAATTGTTGACTGGAGCAACTGTAGCAAATGCGTTGTACAGGTTGAATAAAAATCCATCTCTGCAGGGGATACGGTCTGATGGAGTTAACACATGAATGCATATGTTTGAATTTTTCCATGGCGTAATGCTCCATTTATGAATGGAAATGCTACGCGATTTTTGAGGATGCAATGATTACTACATGCAAAATGCAAATGAACCCTGGCTAGGGAGCCGAAATGATCAGATACTCTGACTCTGTGGGGAGACTCCTCTTGGGGAAATACCCTGCGGGGAACTCTGCTTGGGGAATGGTAAACTCCGCTGGGGATATCCTTCAGTCCACAGATAGGATAAATGTTGGAGATAAATTTCAATGAAACGGCCTCACTCGGGGAGGAAATCGGCAAATACAGGCCTGCTGGGGATGGGCAATCCTTAGATCTGCTGGGGAATAGAAGGCACTATCCACCGACGTCTCCGCAGGGGAACATAGCTCTGATAGCTTCCAAACTTGCTTGGGGAGAATATCTGCTGAGGAAACGTCCTCACAGATGCCAACCTGAAAAACAGCACAACAAAATGCCCCCAGGGGATACATGGACAAGATACGCTCAAGTGTCCTCAACATTCAAAATGATTTTCAAATGTTTTGCCATCCTGCAAGCCATTGTTTAGCCTTCATGTTCTTATATGCAATGCTTATCAAAAATTCGGACATTTTTGCAAACAAAACAGTAAAAATAAAAACCAAAGAGCTATTTGTCTGAATAACGACTTTTATTGATTGAAAATGTGCCTGAAGAGGCAAATACATTGGGAGGCAATTCCTAGAAAGAGGTAATTGCGCGTAAAAGGAGAAAATCTATCCTAATGGCAATGTGAACACGGCATCCACTATTTCCCAATTCTGTTATAACTCACAGATCATCAGTTTTCCTCCCAACTCCTTGCTTTCTGAGAAGAATGACTGGACGGATCACATCTTTCGAGATGGCAGATGACAAAGCTTGATGAAGTACAGACAACTCAGACTGTAGTCTTCGCTTTAATCCCTCTTTTGGCTGGATCGCCCTTTCGGGTTTTCAATCCACCGGGATACCCATTTTTGCCTAAGCCGCCCTTGCGGGTTTTCGACTTACCGGGTGTACAAATTCTTTTCATTTTTATCCCTAATTTTTGCCCGAACCTTTTCTTTCTGTTTTTTGGTTCGCCGGGATGCCCATTTTTGCCTGGACTCTTTTTTTCTTTTTGTCCAGCGGGTCAATTTATGCGAAGTATTTTTTGACTACATCTGAGTTAACAGGAGACGGAAAATCTTCACCATCCATAGTTGTAAGCATCAAGGCTCCACCGGAGAAGACCTTCTTCACAACATACGGACCTTCGTAGTTAGGAGTCCACTTGCCCCTGTTATCTGCTACACCGGTTAACATTGTTGCGAATTATGAAATATTGTTGTTTTGGTTGCGTTAACCGGTTAACCCAGGGCGTTAACCGGTTAACACTGTTAAGTTTTGCCAGGAAGCGTGTTTTGGTCTGCGTTAACCGGTTAACCCAGGGCGTTAACCGGTTAACACTGTTGGAAAGTGGGAAAATTGGTATTTAAATGTTGTGTACATATTTGATGGTTGGCCTATATCGATATGTGATATAGTAGGGATCATTTCCCGTTGTTTTGAGTAGTATAGGTATTAGTAGAGGGTGCTAATACTGTGATTGACTTATTTGACATGACATGATATGATTGTGTGATAAATATGCTGATGATGTGTGAAAATATGCATAATGTTGCGAATGTATATATATATTGTATGTAATTGTGGATGGACTGTTTTATGGCTTAGAGTGTGAGCATATGTCCATTGTGGATTGTGGTTGATGTTTGCATGACTAAGTGATTTAGCTTGCATATTGTGGCCTTTATGGTGGTAGCTAATTCCCATTGTGAGGAATTAGTGAGTAAATCATTGTGGATTGTTATTGATGTTTGCATGCTAGGTGATTAGCGTGCATAGCATAGCCCTTGGGGTGGTAGCTAATTCCCATGGTGAGGAATTAGTGAGTGAGTCACTAGGTCTCAAATGAGTGGGACTAGTGGGCTTGGTAGCCGTATCTGGATTTGATCGGTGAGGTTGAACTATATGTTCACGAATAGTCGGTACTGCATGCATGGAGTCTCATTGCATAATGTATGTATGTATGGCGTATAATATGAATGGATGTATTCCAATGTTATACGTGTGTTTTATGGTTGTGTTGAGTTTGAGTATGATGATGATGATGATTATGAATTGATATTGTCGTTGCTGAATATGTGTGATCTGATTAGGGTGATGATATGTGTTAAATTACTTAGCATTACATGATATTTTATAATGCTTATTATATTGATTGAGGAACTCACCCTTACAACTATTTTTCAGGTAACGAGCAGTGATTGAGTATGAGCTAGTGCTTGAAGTCTAGTGTAGTTCCTTAGTGGGTCATGCTCTGGTAGTTGTAACATCGGGATGGGATGTTTTAAATGTTTGATTGTTGGTTGTGACCCAGTTTACATGTAATCGGCTACATGTTTTGCATGATTGATTTGATTTCTATCCGCTGCGTATTGTGCAAATGCTTTATGTTTTGAATTAATAAAAGAGCATGACAGTTATTTGGTGAATGGTGTGAAATGATTATGTGACACCCTTAATTGCATAATTACTCTGATTGATATATTGCTAATTCAATTAAATATTTGGGGTATTTTAGAAAGGTGTTACATTAGTGGTATCAGAGAATAGTCGGTCGAGTCGAGTCGTAATTATTCTGTTCCCCTGTACGGGATAGGTGTTGTGTAACCCTATCAGTACTTATTGTTTCGCTTGTTGGGTTTTCAGAATAGAGATGGCTGGAAGAGGTAGAGACGATGCTGCGATTGCTGAGGCTCTGGGTATGCTAGCTGGAGTACTTGGAGGGAATCCGAATGTTGTGGGAATGGGAGCTGCTCGTCAACTGAGTGAGTTCCAGAAGAATAATCCTCCAATGTTTAAGGGAGCATACGATCCAGATGGTGCTCAGAAGTGGTTGAAGGAGATCGAGAGGATCTTCCGAGTGACTGAGTGTGCCGATAACCAGAAGGTCAGGTTCGGTACGCATATGCTGTCAGAGGAAGCAGATGATTGGTGGGTTGCTACCCGCACTGAGTTGGAATCTGCTGGGAATGCTGAGATCACTTAGGCTGTGTTCAGGGAGAGATTCCTGAGGAAGTACTTTCCAGAGGATGTCAGAGGAAAGAAAGAGATTGAGTTCTTGGAATTGAAGCAGGGCAACCGGTCTGTTACTGAGTATGCTTCTAAGTTCACAGAGCTGTCGAAGTATTACACTCCCTATAACGAGGCTACTGGGGAATTTTCAAAGTGTGTGAAGTTTGAGAACGGGTTACGTCCCGAGATCAAGCAGGCTATTGGATATCAGCGGATCAGAGTGTTTTCTGATTTGGTTGACTGTTGCAGGATTTTTGAACAGGATACCAAGGCCAGAGCGGAGAGCTATCAGCAGAGGGTTGATAGGAAAGGCAAGAATCAGAATGATCGTGGAAAACCGTATGCAGCTGGCAAGGGTTTTCAGAGACAGAGTGGGATGAAGAGGCCTAGTGGGGGAGACTCTAGTGCCCCTGCTAAGTGTTTCAGATGTGGTCAGGCTGGACATCGTATCCATGAGTGTACCAGTAATGAGAAGAAGTGTTTCAAGTGTGGAAAAGGTGGTCATTTGGCTGCAGAGTGTCGGTCGAAGACTGTGACTTGTTTCAACTGTGGAGAGTTGGGTCATATTAGCCCACAGTGTCCTAAGCCGAAGAAAGAGAACCAGTCGGGAGGCAAGGTCTTTGCTTTATCGGGTTCTGAGACTTTTGCAGATGATCGTTTGATCCGAGGTACGTGTTATATTAATGGCTTTCCTCTAGTAGCTATTACTGACACAGGTGCGACTCATTCCTTTATATCTTTGGATTGTGCTGTGAAACTTAAATTAGAGATATCTGAGATGCATGGTAGTATGGTGATTGATACTCCTGCGAAGGGTTCAGTGACTACTACTTCAGTTTGTTTAAATTGTCCTTTGAGTATTTTTGGTAGAGACTTTTGGATAGACCTCGTGTGTCTTCCACTAGTGCAGATTGATTTTATCCTGGGTATGAACTGGTTGGTGTTTAACCGAGTTTATATCAACTGTTTTGATAAGACAGTGATCTTTCCTGAGAGTGAGGAAGGAAAGAGTTTGTTTCTATCAGCAAGGCAGGTGAATGAGGCAGTAGCAGATGGGGCAGAGTTGTTTATGCTGTTAGCGACTTTGGAGGATAAAGATAAACTGGTGATTTGCGATCTAGCCGTGGTGCGTGATTTTCCTGATGTGTTTCCTGAAGAAGTGAATGAATTGCCGCCAGAGCGTGAAGTTGAGTTCTCGATTGATTTGGTACCTGGTACTAGGCCGGTGTCGATGGCTCCGTACCGTATGTCTGCTGTTGAGTTAACTGAATTGAAGAGTCAGTTGGAAGATCTGTTGGATAAGAAATTTATTCGTCCGAGTGTGTCGCCGTGGGGTGCACCAGTGTTATTGGTTAAGAAGAAAGAAGGTACTATGAGGTTGTGTGTGGACTACAGGCAACTGAATAAAGTAACGATCAAGAATCGGTATCCTTTGCCGAGGATTGATGATTTGATGGATCAGTTGGTTGGTGCGAGTGTGTTCAGCAAAATAGATTTGAGATCGGGGTATCATCAGATACGTGTGAAAACTGAGGATATTCAGAAGACTGCTTTCAGAACAAGGTATGGACATTATGAGTATTCGGTAATGCCTTTTGGTGTGACTAATGCGCCTAGAGTATTTATGGAGTATATGAATAGGATTTTCCATCCATACCTAGATCAGTTTGTTGTGGTGTTTATTGATGATATTTTGGTGTATTCGAAATCTGAAGAAGAGCATGCTGAGCATTTGAGAGTGGTTTTAGAAGTTCTACGAGAAAAGAAGTTATTTGCTAAACTGTCAAAGTGTGAATTTTGGTTAGAAGAGGTTAGTTTTTTTGGTCATGTGATTTCAAGAGATGGTGTTGCTGTTGATCCT
The DNA here is from genome assembly GCF_024323335.1 of Lathyrus oleraceus. Taxonomy (NCBI): domain Eukaryota; kingdom Viridiplantae; phylum Streptophyta; class Magnoliopsida; order Fabales; family Fabaceae; genus Lathyrus; species Lathyrus oleraceus. Next base: position 42,481 of record NW_026112477.1, read on the forward strand.
TCTAAGATAGAAGCGGTATCAAAGTGGGAAGCTCCGAAGTCAGTTTCTGAGATAAGGAGTTTTCTTGGTTTGGCTGGTTATTATAGGAAGTTCATCGAGGGATTTTCGAAGTTGGCATTACCGTTGACGATGTTGACTAGAAAGGGGCAAGCGTTTGTTTGGGACTCAAAATGTGAAGAAGGTTTCCAAGAGTTAAAGAGAAGGTTAACTACTGCTCCTATTCTGATATTACCATGTCCGTCGGAACCATTTGAGGTTTACTGTGATGCTTCATTGTTAGGTTTGGGTGGTGTGTTGATGCAGAACAAGCAGGTTATAGCTTATGCTTCGAGACAATTGAGGGTTCATGAGAGGAACTATCCGACACACGATTTAGAGTTGGCAGCTGTGGTATTTGTTCTAAAGTTATGGAGGCATTACTTGTACGGGTCAAGATTTGAGGTTTTCAGTGACCATAAAAGTTTAAAGTAGTTGTTTGATCAGAAAGAGTTGAATATGAGACAGAGGAGATGGTTAGAGTTTCTGAAGGATTATGACTTTGGTTTGAATTACCATCCGGGTAAAGCAAACGTAGTGGCTGATGCATTGAGTCGGAAATCATTGCATATGTCTATGTTAATGGTTAAGGAATTGGATTTAATTGAGCAGTTTAGAGACTTGAGTCTGGTGTGTGAGAGTACTCACAATAGTGTTAAACTGGGAATGTTGAAGTTAACGAGTGGTATTCTGGATGAGATTAGAGAGGGTCAGAAATCCGATGTGCTTTTGGTTGATAAGTTGACTCTAGTGAATCAAGATCAAGGTGGTGAATTCAGAGTTGATGAGAATGGTGTTTTGAAATTTGGTAATCGGGTGTCTATTCCGGATGTTACCGAACTTAAGAAGAGTATTCTGGAGGAAGGACATCGTAGTGGTTTGAGTATTCATCCTGGGGCTACGAAGATGTATCATGATTTGAAAAAGTTATTTTGGTGGCCGGGAATGAAAAGAGAAATTGCAAGTTTTGTTTATTCTTGTTTGACTTGTCAGAAGTCAAAGATTGAGCATCAGAAGCCGTCTGGGCTAATGCAACCGTTGGCTATCCCAGAGTGGAAGTGGGATAGTATCAGTATGGATTTTGTTTCTGGTTTACCGAGAACGATTAAGAATTTTGAAGTTATTTGGGTGATTGTTGACAGATTGACAAAGTTGGCTCATTTTATTCCGATCAGAATGGATTATCCATTAGAGAGATTAGCTGAGTTGTATATTGAGAAAATTGTAAGTTTGCATGGTATTCCGTCGAGTATTGTTTCGGACAGAGATCCTAGATTTACATCGAAGTTCTGGGAAGGTTTGCAGAGGGCTTTGGGAACTAAGCTGAGATTGAGTTCTGCATATCATCCGCAGACTGATGGTCAGACTGAGAGGACGATTCAGTCACTGGAGGATCTTTTGAGGGCTTGTGTTTTGGAAAAAGGAGGTGCTTGGGATTGTTATTTACCTTTGATTGAGTTTACCTACAACAATAGTTTTCATTCGAGCATTGGTATGGCACCGTTTGAAGCTTTGTATGGTAGGAGATGTCGGACACCTTTATGTTGGTATGAGTCCGGTGAGAGTGCTGTGGTTGGACCGGAGATTGTTCAACAAACTACGGAAAAGATTAAGATGATTCAGGAGAAGATGAGAACTGCTCAGAGTCGTCAGAAGAGTTATCACGACAAGAGGAGGAAGTCACTTGAGTTTCAAGAGGGAGATCATGTGTTTCTTCGTGTTACTCCGATAACTGGGGTTGGTCGAACTTTGAAGTCGAAGAAGTTGACACCTCGATTTATTGGTCCTTATCAGATTTTGGAGAGGATAGGGGAGGTAGCCTATCCTATCGCTTTACCGCCGTCACTTGCAAATTTGCATGAGGTTTTTCATGTGTCTCAGTTGAGGAGGTACATTCCTGATCCGTCGCATGTGGTCCAAGTAGATGATGTACAGGTGAGAGATAACCTGACTGTTGAAACATCACCTATGAGGATCGAGGATCGAGAGTTGAAGCAGTTGCGGGGTAAAGAGATTGTTTTGGTAAAGGTAGCTTGGGGAGGACCAGCAGGTGGCAATGTGACTTGGGAACTTGAGAGTCAGATGAAGGAGTCTTATCCTGAGTTATTCGCTTGAGGTATGTTTTCGAGGACGAAAACTCTTTTAGTGGGGGAGAGTTGTAACACCCCGATAAAAATAAGATAATTATTTAATTTAAGTTAATATTATATTTATTAGCTTAATTTAATAATTGGAATTTTTGGATTATTATTATTATTATTATTATTATTGGAATAATAATTATTGGAAAATATATAAGTTGGAAATAAGGAAAAAAAAAAGAGTTCCATTTTGGTAAAAAGAGTTTTTACGTGAAAAACAGAGAAGCGGCTGAAAAGAGGAAAAGGGCAAAGAGACAGAGCAAGAGGAAGAAGGTTGGAGAAGAGAAAAGCTTGGAGCTTAATGATTGCCGGATTAACTCAGGTAAGGGGGGTTTATCGTCGTTTAATGGGTATTATGGATTAACATGTAATGGGTAGTGATAAGCCGTTGAATTGACCCTAATTGGGATGATGAGTGCTGAAAAATTGTGATGAATAAACTATGTTAAAACTGAAATTTAATCTGTAATTGGATGGGTAGTGATTTTCCGAAAACGTAGCTTTTTACGGAATTGGAATCGGAGGTCTGGAAGTCCTCCAACGGCGGAAAATGCGGAGAATTCTGCATTCTGCTTTGTGTTAGCGCAGGAACAGCTTTCTGTTTTGCGTTAACCGGTTAACCCAGGGTGTTAACCGGTTAACACTGTTGCGAATTATGAAATATTGCTGTTTTGCTTGCGTTAACCGGTTAACCCAGGGCGTTAACCGGTTAACACTGTTAAGTTTTGCCAGGAAGCGTGTTTTGGTCTGCGTTAACCGGTTAACCCAGGGCGTTAACCGGTTAACACTGTTGGAAAGTGGGAAAATTGGTATTTAAATGTTGTGTACATATTTGATGGTTGGCCTATATCGGTATGTGATATAGTAGGGATCATTTCCCGTTGTTTTGAGTAGTATAGGTATTAGTAGAGGGTGCTAATACTGTGATTGACTTATTTGACATGACATGATATGATTGTGTGATAAATATGCTGATGATGTGTGAAAATATGCATAATGTTGCGAATGTATATATATATTGTATGTAATTGTGGATGGACTGTTTTATGGCTTAGAGTGTGAGCATATGTCCATTGTGGATTGTGGTTGATGTTTGCATGACTAAGTGATTTAGCTTGCATATTGTGGCCTTTATGGTGGTAGCTAATTCCCATTGTGAGGAATTAGTGAGTAAATCATTATGGATTGTTGTTGATGTTTGCATGCTAGGTGATTAGCGTGCATAGCATAGCCCTTGGGGTGGTAGCTAATTCCCATGGTGAGGAATTAGTGGGTGAGTCACTAGGTCTCAAATGAGTGGGACTAGCGGGCTTGGTAGCCGTATCTGGATTTGATCGGTGAGGTTGAACTATATGTTCACGAATAGTCGGTACCGCATGCATGGAGTCTCATTGCATAATGTATGTATGTATGGCGTATAATATGAATGGATGTATTCCAATGTTATACGTGTGTTTTATGGTTGTGTTGAGTTTGAGTATGATGATGATGATGATTATGAATTGATATTGTCGTTGCTGAATATGTGTGATCTGATTAGGGTGATGATATGTGTTAAATTACTTAGCATTACATGATATTTTATAATGCTTATTATATTGATTGAGGAACTCACCCTTACAATTATTTTTCAGGTAACGAGCAGTGATTGAGTAGGAGCTAGTGCTTGAAGTCTAGTGTAGTTCCTTAGTGGGTCATGCTCTGGTAGATGTAACATCGGGATGGGATGTTTTAAATGTTTGATTGTTGGTTGTGACCCAATTTACATGTAATCCGCTACATGTTTTGCATGATTGATTTGATTTCTATTCGCTGCGTATTGTGCAAATGCTTTATGTTTTGAATTAATAAAAGAGCATGACAGTTATTTGGTGAATAGTGTGAAATGATTGTGTGACACCCTTAATTGCATAATTACTCTGATTGATATATTGCTAATTTAATTAAATATTTGGGGTATTTTAGAAAGGTGTTACATTAAACCCATGAAATTTGATTGAATTGTGGGAATTATAGAAATGATGATGTTAAACCCATGAAATTTGATTGAATTGTGGGAATGATGAAAATGTCGATTTTAAACCCATGAAATTTGATTGAATTGTGGGAATTATAAAAATGTTGATGTTAAACCCATGAAATTTGATTGAATTGTGGGATTGATGAAAATGATGATGTTAAACCAATGAAATTTGATTGAATTGTTAGAAAGATGAAAATGTTGGTGTTAAACCCATGAAATTTCATTGAATTGTGGGAATTATAGAAATGATGATGTTAAACCCATGAAATTAGATTGAATTGTGGGAATGATGAAAATGTTGATGTTAAACCCATGAAATTTGATTGAGTTGTGGGAATGATGAAAATGATGATGTTAAACCCATGAAATTTTATTGAATTGTGGGAATTATAGAAATGATGATGTTAAACCCATGAAATTTGATTGAATTGTGGGAATGATCAAAATGTTGATGTTAAACCCATGAAATTTGTTTGAGTTGTGGGAATGATGAAAATGATGATGTTAAACCCATGAAATTTGATTGAATTGTGGGAATTATAGAAATGATGATGTTAAACCCATGAAATTTGATTGAATTGTGGGAATGATGAAAATGTTGATTTTAAACCCATGAAATTTGATTGAATTGTGGGAATTATAAAAATGATGATGTTAAACCCATGAAATTTGATTGAATTGTGGGAGTGATGAAAATGATGATGTTAAACCAATGAAATTTGATTGAATTGTTAGAAAGATGAAAATGTTGGTGTTAAACCCATGAAATTTGATTGAATTGTGGGAATTATAGAAATGATGATGTTAAACCCATGAAATTAGATTGAATTGTGGGAATGATGAAAATGTTGATGTTAAACCCATGAAATTTGATTGAGTTGTGGGAATGATGAAAATGTTGATGTTAAACCCATGAAATTTGATTGAATTATGGGAATTATAGAAATGATGATGTTAAACCCATGAAATTTGATTGAATACTGGGAATGATGAAAATGTTGATGTTAAACCCATGAAATTTGTTTGAGTTGTGGGAATGATGAAAATGATGATGTTAAACCCATGAAATTTGATTGAATTGTGGGAATTATAGAAATGATGATGTTAAACCCATGAAATTTGATTGAATTGTGGGAATGATGAAAATGTTGATTTTAAACCCATGAAGTTTGATTGAATTGTGGGAATTATAAAAATGATGATGTTAAACCCATGAAATTTGATTGAATTGTGGGATTGATGAAAATGATGATGTTAAACCAATGAAATTTGATTGAATTGTTAAAAAGATGAAAATGTTGGTGTTAAACCCATGAAATTTGATTGAATTGTGGGAATTATAGAAATGATGATGTTAAACCCATGAAATTAGATTGAATTGTGGGAATGATGAAAATGTTGATGTTAAACCCATGAAATTTGATTGAGTTGTGGGAATGATGAAAATGTTGATGTTAAACCCATGAAATTTGATTGAATTGTGGGAATTATAGAAATGATGATGTTAAACCCATGAAATTTGATTGAATACTGGGAATGATGAAAATGTTGATGTTAAACCCATGAAATTTGTTTGAGTTGTGGGAATGATGAAAATGATGATGTTAAACCCATGAAATTTGATTGAATTGTGGGAATTATAGAAATGATGATGTTAAACCCATGAAATTTGATTGAATTGTGGGAATGATGAAAATGTTGATTTTAAACCCATGAAATTTGATTGAATTGTGGGAATTATAAAATGATGATGTTAAACCCATGAAATTTGATTGAATTGTGGGAGTGATGAAAATGATGATGTTAAACCCATGAAATTTGATTGAATTGTTAGAAAGATGAAAATGTTGGTGTTAAACCCATGAAATTTGATTGAATTGTGGGAATTATAGAAATGATGATGTTAAACCCATGAAATTAGATTGAATTGTGGGAATGATGAAAATGTTGATGTTAAACCCATGAAATTTGATTGAATTGTGGGAATGATGAAAATGTTGATGTTAAACCCATGAAATTTGATTGAGTTGTGGGAATGATGAAATGATGATGTTAAACCCATGAAATTTGATTGAATTGTGGGAATTATAGAAATGATGATGTTAAACCCATGAAATTTGATTGAATTGTGGGAATGATGAAAATGTTGATGTTAAACCCATGAAATTTGTTTGAGTTGTGGGAATGATGAAAATGATGATGTTAAACCCATGAAATTTGATTGAATTGTGGGAATTATAGAAATGATGATGTTAAACCCATGAAATTTGATTGAATTGTGGGAATGATGAAAATGTTGATTTTAAACCCATGAAATTTGATTGAATTGTGGGAATTATAAAAATGATGATGTTAAACCCATGAAATTTGATTGAATTGTGGGAGTGATGAAAATGATGATGTTAAACCCATGAAATTTGATTGAATTGTTAGAAAGATGAAAATGTTGGTGTTAAACCCATGAAATTTGATTGAATTGTGGGAATTATAGAAATGATGATGTTAAACCCATGAAATTTGATTGAATTGTGGGAATGATGAAAATGTTGATGTTAAACCCATGAAATTTGATTGAGTTGTGGGAATGATGAAAATGTTGATGTTAAACCCATGAAATTTGATTGAATTGTGGGAATTATAGAAATGATGATGTTAAACCCATGAAATTTGATTGAATTGTGGGAATGATGAAAATGTTGATGTTAAACCCATGAAATTTGATTGAGTTGTGGGAATGATGAAAATGATGATGTTAAACCCATGAAATTTGATTGAATTGTGGGAATTATAGAAATGATGATGTTAAACCCATGAAATTTGATTGAATTGTGGGAATGATGAAAATGTTGATTTAAACCCATGAAATTTGATTGAATTGTGGGAATTATAAAAATGATGATGTTAAACCCATGAAATTTGATTGAATTGTGGGAATGATGAAAATGATGATGTTAAACCCATGAAATTTGATTGAATTGTGGGAAGATGAAAATGTTGATGTTAAACCCATGAAATTTGATTGAATTGTGGGAATTATAGAAATGATGATGTTAAACCCATGAAATTTGATTGAAAATTGGGAATGATGAAAATGTTGATGTTAAACCCATGAAATTTGATTGAATTGTGGGAATTATAAAATGATGATGTTAAACCCATGAAATTTGATTGAATTGTGGGAATGATGAAAATGTTGATGTTAAACCCATGAAATTTGATTGAATTGTGGGAATGATGAAAATGTTGATGTTAAACCCATGAAATTTGATTGAATTGTGGGAATTATAGAAATGATGATGTTAAACCCATGAAATTTGATTGAATTGTGGGAATGATGAAAATGTTGATGTTAAACCCATGAAATTTGATTGAATTGTGGGAATGATGAAAATGTTGATGTTAAACCCATGAAATTTGATTGAGTTGTGGGAATGATGAAAATGATGATGTTAAACCCATGAAATTTGATTGAATTGTGGGAATTATAGAAATGATGATGTTAAACCCATGAAATTTGATTGAATTGTGGGAATGATGAAAATGTTGATTTAAACCCATGAAATTTGATTGAATTGTGGGAATTATAAAATGATGATGTTAAACCCATGAAATTTGATTGAATTGTGGGAATGATGAAAATGATGATGTTAAACCCATGAAATTTGATTGAATTGTGGAATGATGAAAATGTTGATGTTAAACCCATGAAATTTGATTGAATTGTGGGAATTATAGAAATGATGATGTTAAACCCATGAAATTTGATTGAATTGTGGGAATGATGAAAATGTTGATGTTAAACCCATGAAATTTGATTGAATTGTGGGAATGATGAAAATGTTGATGTTAAACCCATGAAATTTGATTGAATTGTGGGAATGATGAAAATGATGATGTTAAACCCATGAAATTTGATTGAATTGTGGGAATTATAGAAATGATGATGTTAAACCCATGAAATTTGATTGAATTGTGGGAATGATCAAAATGTTGATGTTAAACCCATGAAATTTGTTTGAGTTGTGGGAATGATGAAAATGATGATGTTAAACCCATGAAATTTGATTGAATTGTGGGAATTATAGAAATGATGATGTTAAACCCATGAAATTTGATTGAATTGTGGGAATGATGAAAATGTTGATTTTAAACCCATGAATTTGATTGAATTGTGGGAATTATAAAAATGACGATGTTAAACCCATGAAATTTGATTGAATTGTGGGAATGATGAAAATGATGATGTTAAACCCATGAAATTTGATTGAATTGTTGGAATGATGAAAATGTTGATGTTAAACCCATGAAATTTGATTGAATTGTGGGAATTATAGAAATGATGATGTTAAACCCATGAAATTTGATTGAATTGTGGGAATGATGAAAATGTGATGTTAAACCCATGAAATTTGATTGAATTGTGGGAATTATAAAATGTTGATGTTAAACCCATGAAATTTGATTGAATTGTGGGAATGATGAAAATGTTGATGTTAAACCCATGAAATTTGATTGAATTGTGGGAATTATAAAAATGATGATGTTAAACCCATGAAATTTGATTGAATTGTGGGAATGATGAAAAGTTGATGTTAAACCCATGAAATTTGATTGAATTGTGGGAATGATGAAAATGATGATGTTAAACCCATGAAATTTGATTGAATTGTGGGAATTATAGAAATGATGATGTTAAACCCATGAAATTTGATTGAATTGTGGGAATGATGAAAATGTTGATGTTAAACCCATGAAATTTGATTGAATTGTGGGAATGATGAAAATGATGATGTTAAACCCATGAAATTTGATTGAATTGTGGGATTATAGAAATGATGATGTTAAACCCATGAAATTTGATTGAATTGTGGGAATGATGAAAATGTTGATTTTAAACCCATGAAATTTGATTGAATTGTGGGAATTATAAAAATGATGATGTTAAACCCATGAAATTTGATTGAATTGTGGGAATGATGAAAATGATGATGTTAAACCCATGAAATTTGATTGAATTGTGGGAAGATGAAAATGTTGATGTTAAACCCATGAAATTTGATTGAATTGTGGGAATTATAGAAATGATGATGTTAAACCCATGAAATTTGATTGAATTGTGGGAATGATGAAAATGTGATGTTAAACCCATGAAATTTGATTGAATTGTGGGAATTATAGAAATGATGATGTTAAACCCATGAAATTTGATTGAATTGTGGGAATGATGAAAATGTTGATGTTAAACCCATGAAATTTGATTGAATTGTGGGAATTATAAAAATGATGATGTTAAACCCATGAAATTTGATTGAATTGTGGGAATGATGAAAATGATGATGTTAAACCCATGAAATTTGATTGAATTGTGGGAATGATGAAAATGTTGATGTTAAACCCATGAAATTTGATTGAATTGTGGGAATGATAGAAATGATGATGTTAAACCCATGAAATTTGATTGAATTGTGGGAATGATGAAAATGTTGATGTTAAACCCATGAAATTTGATTGAATTGTGGGAATGATGAAAATGTTGATGTTAAACCCATGAAATTTGATTGAATTGTGGGAATGATGAAAATGATGATGTTAAACCCATGAAATTTGATTGAATTGTGGGAATTATAGAAATGATGATGTTAAACCCATGAAATTTGATTGAATTGTGGGAATGATGAAAATGTTGATTTTAAACCCATGAAATTTGATTGAATTGTGGGAATTATAAAAATGATGATGTTAAACCCATGAAATTTGATTGAATTGTGGGAATGATGAAAATGATGATGTTAAACCCATGAAATTTGATTGAATTGTGGGAATGATGAAAATGTTGATGTTAAACCCATGAAATTTGATTGAATTGTGGGAATTATAGAAATGATGATGTTAAACCCATGAAATTTGATTGAATTGTGGGAATGATGAAAATGTTGATGTTAAACCCATGAAATTTGATTGAATTGTGGGAATGATGAAAATGTTGATGTTAAACCCATGAAATTTGATTGAATTGTGGGAATGATGAAAATGATGATGTTAAACCCATGAAATTTGATTGAATTGTGGGAATTATAGAAATGATGATGTTAAACCCATGAAATTTGATTGAATTGTGGGAATGATGAAAATGTTGATGTTAAACCCATGAAATTTGATTGAGTTGTGGGAATGATGAAAATGATGATGTTAAACCCATGAAATTTGATTGAATTGTGGGAATTATAGAAATGATGATGTTAAACCCATGAAATTTGATTGAATTGTGGGAATGATGAAAATGTTGATGTTAAACCCATGAAATTTGATTGAATTGTGGGAATTATAAAAATGATGATGTTAAACCCATGAAATTTGATTGAATTGTGGGAATGATGAAAATGATGATGTTAAACCCATGAAATTTGATTGAATTGTGGGAATGATGAAAATGTTGATGTTAAACCCATGAAATTTGATTGAATTGTGGGAATTATAGAAATGATGATGTTAAACCCATGAAATTTGATTGAATTGTGGGAATGATGAAAATGTGATGTTAAACCCATGAAATTTGATTGAATTGTGGGAATGATGAAAATGTTGATGTTAAACCCATGAAATTTGATTGAATTGTGGGAATGATGAAAATGATGATGTTAAACCCATGAAATTTGATTGAATTGTGGGAATTATAGAAATGATGATGTTAAACCCATGAAATTTGATTGAATTGTGGGAATGATGAAAATGTTGATTTAAACCCATGAAATTTGATTGAATTGTGGGAATTATAAAAATGATGATGTTAAACCCATGAAATTTGATTGAATTGTGGGAATGATGAAAATGATGATGTTAAACCCATGAAATTTGATTGAATTGTGGGAAAGATGAAAATGTTGATGTTAAACCCATGAAATTTGATTGAATTGTGGGAATTATAGAAATGATGATGTTAAACCCATGAAATTTGATTGAATTGTGGGAATGATGAAAATGTTGATGTTAAACCCATGAAATTTGATTGAATTGTGGGAATGATGAAAATGTTGATGTTAAACCCATGAAATTTGATTGAATTGTGGGAATGATGAAAATGATGATGTTAAACCCATGAAATTTGATTGAATTGTGGGAATTATAGAAATGATGATGTTAAACCCATGAAATTTGATTGAATTGTGGGAATGATGAAAATGTTGATGTTAAACCCATGAAATTTGATTGAGTTGTGGGAATGATGAAAATGTTGATGTTAAACCCATGAAATTTGATTGAATTGTGGGAATTATAGAAATGATGATGTTAAACCCATGAAATTTGATTGAATTGTGGGAATGATGAAAATGTTGATGTTAAACCCATGAAATTTGATTGAATTGTGGGAATGATGAAAATGATGATGTTAAACCCATGAAATTTGATTGAATTGTGGGAATTATAGAAATGATGATGTTAAACCCATGAAATTTGATTGAATTGTGGGAATGATGAAAATGTTGATTTTAAACCCATGAAATTTGATTGAATTGTGGGAATTATAAAAATGATGATGTTAAACCCATGAAATTTGATTGAATTGTGGGAATGATGAAAATGATGATGTTAAACCCATGAAATTTGATTGAATTGTGGGAATGATGAAAATGTTGATGTTAAACCCATGAAATTTGATTGAATTGTGGGAATTATAGAAATGATGATGTTAAACCCATGAAATTTGATTGAATTTGGGAATGATGAAAATGTTGATGTTAAACCCATGAAATTTGATTGAATTGTGGGAATTATAAAATGATGATGTTAAACCCATGAAATTTGATTGAATTGTGGGAATGATGAAAATGTTGATGTTAAACCCATGAAATTTGATTGAATTGTGGGAATGATGAAAATGATGATGTTAAACCCATGAAATTTGATTGAATTGTGGGAATTATAGAAATGATGATGTTAAACCCATGAAATTTGATTGAATTGTGGGAATGATGAAAATGTTGATGTTAAACCCATGAAATTTGATTGAATTGTGGGAATTATAAAAATGATGATGTTAAACCCATGAAATTTGATTGAATTGTGGGAATGATGAAAATGATGATGTTAAACCCATGAAATTTGATTGAATTGTGGGAATGATGAAAATGTTGATGTTAAACCCATGAAATTTGATTGAATTGTGGGAATTATAGAAATGATGATGTTAAACCCATGAAATTTGATTGAATTGTGGGAATGATGAAAATGTGATGTTAAACCCATGAAATTTGATTGAATTGTGGGAATTATAGAAATGATGATGTTAAACCCATGAAATTTGATTGAATTGTGGGAATGATGAAAATGTTGATGTTAAACCCATGAAATTTGATTGAATTGTGGGAATTATAAAAATGATGATGTTAAACCCATGAAATTTGATTGAATTGTGGGAATGATGAAAATGATGATGTTAAACCCATGAAATTTGATTGAATTGTGGGAATGATGAAAATGTTGATGTTAAACCCATGAAATTTGATTGAATTGTGGGAATTATAGAAATGATGATGTTAAACCCATGAAATTTGATTGAATTGTGGGAATGATGAAAATGTTGATGTTAAACCCATGAAATTTGATTGAATTGTGGGAATGATGAAAATGTTGATGTTAAACCCATGAAATTTGATTGAATTGTGGGAATGATGAAAATGATGATGTTAAACCCATGAAATTTGATTGAATTGTGGGAATTATAGAAATGATGATGTTAAACCATGAAATTTGATTGAATTGTGGGAATGATGAAAATGTTGATGTTAAACCCATGAAATTTGATTGAATTGTGGGAATTATAAAAATGATGATGTTAAACCCATGAAATTTGATTGAATTGTGGGAATGATGAAAATGATGATGTTAAACCCATGAAATTTGATTGAATTGTGGGAATGATGAAAATGTTGATGTTAAACCCATGAAATTTGATTGAATTGTGGGAATTATAGAAATGATGATGTTAAACCCATGAAATTTGATTGAATTGTGGGAATGATGAAAATGTTGATGTTAAACCCATGAAATTTGATTGAATTGTGGGAATGATGAAAATGTTGATGTTAAACCCATGAAATTTGATTGAATTGTGGGAATGATGAAAATGATGATGTTAAACCCATGAAATTTGATTGAATTGTGGGAATTATAGAAATGATGATGTTAAACCCATGAAATTTGATTGAATTGTGGGAATGATGAAAATGTTGATGTTAAACCCATGAAATTTGATTGAGTTGTGGGAATGATGAAAATGATGATGTTAAACCCATGAAATTTGATTGAATTGTGGGAATTATAGAAATGATGATGTTAAACCCATGAAATTTGATTGAATTGTGGGAATGATGAAAATGTTGATGTTAAACCCATGAAATTTGATTGAATTGTGGGAATTATAAAAATGATGATGTTAAACCCATGAAATTTGATTGAATTGTGGGAATGATGAAAATGATGATGTTAAACCCATGAAATTTGATTGAATTGTGGAATGATGAAAATGTTGATGTTAAACCCATGAAATTTGATTGAATTGTGGGAATTATAGAAATGATGATGTTAAACCCATGAAATTTGATTGAATTGTGGGAATGATGAAAATGTTGATGTTAAACCCATGAAATTTGATTGAATTGTGGGAATGATGAAAATGTTGATGTTAAACCCATGAAATTTGATTGAATTGTGGGAATGATGAAAATGATGATGTTAAACCCATGAAATTTGATTGAATTGTGGGAATATAGAAATGATGATGTTAAACCCATGAAATTTGATTGAATTGTGGGAATGATGAAAATGTTGATTTAAACCCATGAAATTTGATTGAATTGTGGGAATTATAAAAATGATGATGTTAAACCCATGAAATTTGATTGAATTGTGGGAATGATGAAAATGATGATGTTAAACCCATGAAATTTGATTGAATTGTTAGAAAGATGAAAATGTTGATGTTAAACCCATGAAATTTGATTGAATTGTGGGAATTATAGAAATGATGATGTTAAACCCATGAAATTTGATTGAATTGTGGGAATGATGAAAATGTTGATGTTAAACCCATGAAATTTGATTGAATTGTGGGAATGATGAAAATGTTGATGTTAAACCCATGAAATTTGATTGAATTGTGGGAATGATGAAAATGATGATGTTAAACCCATGAAATTTGATTGAATTGTGGGAATTATAGAAATGATGATGTTAAACCCATGAAATTTGATTGAATTGTGGGAATGATGAAAATGTTGATGTTAAACCCATGAAATTTGATTGAGTTGTGGGAATGATGAAAATGTTGATGTTAAACCCATGAAATTTGATTGAATTGTGGGAATTATAGAAATGATGATGTTAAACCCATGAAATTTGATTGAATTGTGGGAATGATGAAAATGTTGATGTTAAACCCATGAAATTTGATTGAATTGTGGGAATGATGAAAATGATGATGTTAAACCCATGAAATTTGATTGAATTGTGGGAATTATAGAAATGATGATGTTAAACCCATGAAATTTGATTGAATTGTGGGAATGATGAAAATGTTGATTTTAAACCCATGAAATTTGATTGAATTGTGGGAATTATAAAAATGATGATGTTAAACCCATGAAATTTGATTGAATTGTGGGAATGATGAAAATGATGATGTTAAACCCATGAAATTTGATTGAATTGTGGGAATGATGAAAATGTTGATGTTAAACCCATGAAATTTGATTGAATTGTGGGAATTATAGAAATGATGATGTTAAACCCATGAAATTTGATTGAATTTGGGAATGATGAAAATGTTGATGTTAAACCCATGAAATTTGATTGAATTGTGGGAATTATAAAATGATGATGTTAAACCCATGAAATTTGATTGAATTGTGGGAATGATGAAAATGATGATGTTAAACCCATGAAATTTGATTGAATTGTGGGAATGATGAAAATGTTGATGTTAAACCCATGAAATTTGATTGAATTGTGGGAATTATAGAAATGATGATGTTAAACCCATGAAATTTGATTGAATTGTGGGAATGATGAAAATGTTGATGTTAAACCCATGAAATTTGATTGAATTGTGGGAATGATGAAAATGTTGATGTTAAACCCATGAAATTTGATTGAATTGTGGGAATGATGAAAATGATGATGTTAAACCCATGAAATTTGATTGAATTGTGGGAATTATAGAAATGATGATGTTAAACCCATGAAATTTGATTGAATTGTGGGAATGATGAAAATGTTGATTTTAAACCCATGAAATTTGATTGAATTGTGGGAATTATAAAAATGATGATGTTAAACCCATGAAATTTGATTGAATTGTGGGAATGATGAAAATGATGATGTTAAACCCATGAAATTTGATTGAATTGTGGGAATGATGAAAATGTTGTGTTAAACCCATGAAATTTGATTGAATTGTGGGAATTATAGAAATGATGATGTTAAACCCATGAAATTTGATTGAATTGTGGGAATGATGAAAATGTTGATGTTAAACCCATGAAATTTGATTGAATTGTGGGAATGATGAAAATGTTGATGTTAAACCCATGAAATTTGATTGAATTGTGGGAATGATGAAAATGATGATGTTAAACCCATGAAATTTGATTGAATTGTGGGAATTATAGAAATGATGATGTTAAACCCATGAAATTTGATTGAATTGTGGGAATGATGAAAATGTTGATGTTAAACCCATGAAATTTGATTGAATTGTGGGAATGATGAAAATGATGATGTTAAACCCATGAAATTTGATTGAATTGTGGGAATTATAGAAATGATGATGTTAAACCCATGAAATTTGATTGAATTGTGGGAATGATGAAAATGTTGATGTTAAACCCATGAAATTTGATTGAATTGTGGGAATTATAAAAATGATGATGTTAAACCCATGAAATTTGATTGAATTGTGGGAATGATGAAAATGATGATGTTAAACCCATGAAATTTGATTGAATTGTGGGAATGATGAAAATGTTGATGTTAAACCCATGAAATTTGATTGAATTGTGGGAATTATAAAATGATGATGTTAAACCCATGAAATTTGATTGAATTGTGGGAATGATGAAAATGTTGATGTTAAACCCATGAAATTTGATTGAATTGTGGGAATGATGAAAATGTTGATGTTAAACCCATGAAATTTGATTGAATTGTGGGAATGATGAAATGTTGATGTTAAACCCATGAAATTTGATTGAATTGTGGGAATTATAAAAATGATGATGTTAAACCCATGAAATTTGATTGAATTGTGGGAATGATGAAAATGTTGATGTTAAACCCATGAAATTTGATTGAATTGTGGGAATGATGAAAATGATGATGTTAAACCCATGAAATTTGATTGAATTGTGGGAATTATAGAAATGATGATGTTAAACCCATGAAATTTGATTGAATTGTGGGAATGATGAAAATGTTGATGTTAAACCCATGAAATTTGATTGAATTGTGGGAATGATGAAAATGATGATGTTAAACCCATGAAATTTGATTGAATTGTGGGAATTAGAAATGATGATGTTAAACCCATGAAATTTGATTGAATTGTGGGAATGATGAAAATGTTGATGTTAAACCCATGAAATTTGATTGAATTGTGGGAATTATAAAAATGATGATGTTAAACCCATGAAATTTGATTGAATTGTGGGAATGATGAAAATGATGATGTTAAACCCATGAAATTTGATTGAATTGTGGGAATGATGAAAATGTTGATGTTAAACCCATGAAATTTGATTGAATTGTGGGAATTATAGAAATGATGATGTTAAACCCATGAAATTTGATTGAATTGTGGGAATGATGAAAATGTTGATGTTAAACCCATGAAATTTGATTGAATTGTGGGAATTATAGAAATGATGATGTTAAACCCATGAAATTTGATTGAATTGTGGGAATGATGAAAATGTTGATTTAAACCCATGAAATTTGATTGAATTGTGGGAATTATAAAAATGATGATGTTAAACCCATGAAATTTGATTGAATTGTGGGAATGATGAAAATGATGATGTTAAACCCATGAAATTTGATTGAATTGTGGGAATGATGAAAATGTTGATGTTAAACCCATGAAATTTGATTGAATTGTGGGAATATAGAAAATGATGATGTTAAACCCATGAAATTTGATTGAATTGTGGGAATGATGAAAATGTTGATGTTAAACCCATGAAATTTGATTGAATTGTGGGAATGATGAAAATGTTGATGTTAAACCCATGAAATTTGATTGAGTTGTGGGAATGATGAAAATGATGATGTTAAACCCATGAAATTTGATTGAATTGTGGGAATTATAGAAATGATGATGTTAAACCCATGAAATTTGATTGAATTGTGGGAATGATGAAAATGTTGATGTTAAACCCATGAAATTTGATTGAATTGTGGGAATTATAAAAATGATGATGTTAAACCCATGAAATTTGATTGAATTGTGGGAATGATGAAAATGATGATGTTAAACCCATGAAATTTGATTGAATTGTGGGAATGATGAAAATGTTGATGTTAAACCCATGAAATTTGATTGAATTGTGGGAATTATAGAAATGATGATGTTAAACCCATGAAATTTGATTGAATTGTGGGAATGATGAAAATGTTGATGTTAAACCCATGAAATTTGATTGAATTGTGGGAATGATGAAAATGTTGATGTTAAACCCATGAAATTTGATTGAATTGTGGGAATGATGAAAATGATGATGTTAAACCCATGAAATTTGATTGAATTGTGGGAATTATAGAAATGATGATGTTAAACCCATGAAATTTGATTGAATTGTGGGAATGATGAAAATGTTGATGTTAAACCCATGAAATTTGATTGAATTGTGGGAATGATGAAAATGATGATGTTAAACCCATGAAATTTGATTGAATTGTGGGAATTATAGAAATGATGATGTTAAACCCATGAAATTTGATTGAATTGTGGGAATGATGAAAATGTTGATGTTAAACCCATGAAATTTGATTGAATTGTGGGAATTATAAAAATGATGATGTTAAACCCATGAAATTTGATTGAATTGTGGGAATGATGAAAATGATGATGTTAAACCCATGAAATTTGATTGAATTGTGGGAATGATGAAAATGTTGATGTTAAACCCATGAAATTTGATTGAATTGTGGGAATTATAGAAATGATGATGTTAAACCCATGAAATTTGATTGAATTGTGGGAATGATGAAAATGTGATGTTAAACCCATGAAATTTGATTGAATTGTGGGAATTATGAAAATGTTGATGTTAAACCCATGAAATTTGATTGAATTGTGGGAATGATGAAAATGTTGATGTTAAACCCATGAAATTTGATTGAATTGTGGGAATTATGAAAATGATGATGTTAAACCCATGAAATTTGATTGAATTGTGGGAATGATGAAAATGTTGATGTTAAACCCATGAAATTTGATTGAATTGTGGGAATGATGAAAATGATGATGTTAAACCCATGAAATTTGATTGAATTGTGGGAATATAGAAATGATGATGTTAAACCCATGAAATTTGATTGAATTGTGGGAATGATGAAAATGTTGATGTTAAACCCATGAAATTTGATTGAATTGTGGGAATGATGAAAATGATGATGTTAAACCCATGAAATTTGATTGAATTGTGGGAATTATAGAAATGATGATGTTAAACCCATGAAATTTGATTGAATTGTGGGAATGATGAAAATGTTGATGTTAAACCCATGAAATTTGATTGAATTGTGGGAATTATAAAAATGATGATGTTAAACCCATGAAATTTGATTGAATTGTGGGAATGATGAAAATGATGATGTTAAACCCATGAAATTTGATTGAATTGTGGGAATGATGAAAATGTTGATGTTAAACCCATGAAATTTGATTGAATTGTGGGAATTATAGAAATGATGATGTTAAACCCATGAAATTTGATTGAATTGTGGGAATGATGAAAATGTGATGTTAAACCCATGAAATTTGATTGAATTGTGGGAATTATAGAAATGATGATGTTAAACCCATGAAATTTGATTGAATTGTGGGAATGATGAAAATGTTGATTTAAACCCATGAAATTTGATTGAATTGTGGGAATTATAAAAATGATGATGTTAAACCCATGAAATTTGATTGAATTGTGGGAATGATGAAAATGATGATGTTAAACCCATGAAATTTGATTGAATTGTGGGAATGATGAAAATGTTGATGTTAAACCCATGAAATTTGATTGAATTGTGGGAATTATAGAAATGATGATGTTAAACCCATGAAATTTGATTGAATTGTGGGAATGATGAAAATGTTGATTTTAAACCCATGAAATTTGATTGAATTGTGGGAATGATAAAATGATGATGTTAAACCCATGAAATTTGATTGAATTGTGGGATTGATGAAAATGATGATGTTAAACCCATGAAATTTGATTGAATTGTGGGAATGATGAAAATGTTGATGTTAAACCCATGAAATTTGATTGAATTGTGGGAATTATAGAAATGATGATGTTAAACCCATGAAATTTGATTGAATTGTGGGAATGATGAAAATGTTGATGTTAAACCCATGAAATTTGATTGAATTGTGGGAATGATGAAAATGTTGATGTTAAACCCATGAAATTTGATTGAATTGTGGGAATTATAGAAATGATGATGTTAAACCCATGAAATTTGATTGAATTGTGGGAATGATGAAATGTTGATGTTAAACCCATGAAATTTGATTGAATTGTGGGAATGATGAAAATGATGATGTTAAACCCATGAAATTTGATTGAATTGTGGGAATTATAGAAATGATGATGTTAAACCCATGAAATTTGATTGAATTGTGGGAATGATGAAAATGTTGATGTTAAACCCATGAAATTTGATTGAATTGTGGGAATGATAAAAATGATGATGTTAAACCCATGAAATTTGATTGAATTGTGGGAATGATGAAAATGATGATGTTAAACCCATGAAATTTGATTGAATTGTGGGAATGATGAAAATGTTGATGTTAAACCCATGAAATTTGATTGAATTGTGGGAATGATGAAAATGTTGATGTTAAACCCATGAAATTTGATTGAATTGTGGGAATTATAGAAATGATGATGTTAAACCCATGAAATTTGATTGAATTGTGGGAATGATGAAAATGTTGATGTTAAACCCATGAAATTTGATTGATTGTGGGAATGATGAAAATGATGATGTTAAACCCATGAAATTTGATTGAATTGTGGGAATTATAGAAATGATGATGTTAAACCCATGAAATTTGATTGAATTGTGGGAATGATGAAAATGTTGATGTTAAACCCATGAAATTTGATTGAATTGTGGGAATTATAAAAATGATGATGTTAAACCCATGAAATTTGATTGAATTGTGGGAATGATGAAAATGATGATGTTAAACCCATGAAATTTGATTGAATTGTGGGAATGATGAAATGTTGATGTTAAACCCATGAAATTTGATTGAATTGTGGGAATGATGAAAATGTTGATGTTAAACCCATGAAATTTGATTGAATTGTGGGAATTATAGAAATGATGATGTTAAACCCATGAAATTTGATTGAATTGTGGGAATGATGAAAATGTTGATGTTAAACCCATGAAATTTGATTGAATTGTGGGAATGATGAAAATGATGATGTTAAACCCATGAAATTTGATTGAATTGTGGGAATTATGAAATGATGATGTTAAACCCATGAAATTTGATTGAATTGTGGGAATGATGAAAATGTTGATGTTAAACCCATGAAATTTGATTGAATTGTGGGAATGATAAAATGATGATGTTAAACCCATGAAATTTGATTGAATTGTGGGAATGATGAAAATGATGATGTTAAACCCATGAAATTTGATTGAATTGTGGGAATGATGAAAATGTTGATGTTAAACCCATGAAATTTGATTGAATTGTGGGAATGATGAAAATGTTGATGTTAAACCCATGAAATTTGATTGAATTGTGGGAATTATAGAAATGATGATGTTAAACCCATGAAATTTGATTGAATTGTGGGAATGATGAAAATGTTGATGTTAAACCCATGAAATTTGATTGAATTGTGGGAATGATGAAAATGATGATGTTAAACCCATGAAATTTGATTGAATTGTGGGAATTATAGAAATGATGATGTTAAACCCATGAAATTTGATTGAATTGTGGGAATGATGAAAATGTTGATGTTAAACCCATGAAATTTGATTGAATTGTGGGAATTATAAAAATGATGATGTTAAACCCATGAAATTTGATTGAATTGTGGGAATGATGAAAATGATGATGTTAAACCCATGAAATTTGATTGAATTGTGGGAATGATGAAAATGTTGATGTTAAACCCATGAAATTTGATTGAATTGTGGGAATTATAGAAATGATGATGTTAAACCCATGAAATTTGATTGAATTGTGGGAATGATGAAAATGTTGATTTTAAACCCATGAAATTTGATTGAATTGTGGGAATTATAAAAATGTTGATGTTAAACCCATGAAATTTGATTGAATTGTGGGAATGATGAAAATGTTGATGTTAAACCCATGAAATTTGATTGAATTGTGGGAATGATGAAAATGTTGTGTTAAACCCATGAAATTTGATTGAATTGTGGGAATTATAGAAATGATGATGTTAAACCCATGAAATTTGATTGAATTGTGGGAATGATGAAAATGTTGATGTTAAACCCATGAAATTTGATTGAATTGTGGGAATGATGAAAATGTTGATGTTAAACCCATGAAATTTGATTGAATTGTGGGAATGATGAAAATGATGATGTTAAACCCATGAAATTTGATTGAATTGTGGGAATTATAGAAATGATGATGTTAAACCCATGAAATTTGATTGAATTGTGGGAATGATGAAAATGTTGATGTTAAACCCATGAAATTTGATTGAATTGTGGGAATGATGAAAATGATGATGTTAAACCCATGAAATTTGATTGAATTGTGGGAATTATAAAAATGATGATGTTAAACCCATGAAATTTGATTGAATTGTGGGAATGATGAAAATGTTGATGTTAAACCCATGAAATTTGATTGAATTGTGGGAATGATGAAAATGATGATGTTAAACCCATGAAATTTGATTGAATTGTGGGAATTATAGAAATGATGATGTTAAACCCATGAAATTTGATTGAATTGTGGGAATGATGAAAATGTTGATGTTAAACCCATGAAATTTGATTGAATTGTGGGAATGATGAAAATGTTGATGTTAAACCCATGAAATTTGATTGAATTGTGGGAATTATAGAAATGATGATGTTAAACCCATGAAATTTGATTGAATTGTGGGAATGATGAAAATGTTGATGTTAAACCCATGAAATTTGATTGAATTGTGGGAATGATGAAAATGATGATGTTAAACCCATGAAATTTGATTGAATTGTGGGAATTATAGAAATGATGATGTTAAACCCATGAAATTTGATTGAATTGTGGGAATGATGAAAATGTTGATTTTAAACCCATGAAATTTGATTGAATTGTGGGAATTATAAAAATGATGATGTTAAACCCATGAAATTTGATTGAATTGTGGGAATGATGAAAATGATGATGTTAAACCCATGAAATTTGATTGAATTGTGGGAATGATGAAAATGTTGATGTTAAACCCATGAAATTTGATTGAATTGTGGGAATTATAGAAATGATGATGTTAAACCCATGAAATTTGATTGAATTGTGGGAATGATGAAAATGTTGATGTTAAACCCATGAAATTTGATTGAATTGTGGGAATTATAAAATGATGATGTTAAACCCATGAAATTTGATTGAATTGTGGGAATGATGAAAATGATGATGTTAAACCCATGAAATTTGATTGAATTGTGGGAATGATGAAAATGTTGATGTTAAACCCATGAAATTTGATTGAATTGTGGGAATTATAGAAATGATGATGTTAAACCCATGAAATTTGATTGAATTGTGGGAATGATGAAAATGTTGATGTTAAACCCATGAAATTTGATTGAATTGTGGGAATGATGAAAATGTTGATGTTAAACCCATGAAATTTGATTGAATTGTGGGAATGATGAAAATGATGATGTTAAACCCATGAAATTTGATTGAATTGTGGGAATTATAGAAATGATGATGTTAAACCCATGAAATTTGATTGAATTGTGGGAATGATGAAAATGTTGATGTTAAACCCATGAAATTTGATTGAATTGTGGGAATTATAAAAATGATGATGTTAAACCCATGAAATTTGATTGAATTGTGGGAATGATGAAAATGATGATGTTAAACCCATGAAATTTGATTGAATTGTGGGAATGATGAAAATGTTGATGTTAAACCCATGAAATTTGATTGAATTGTGGGAATTATGAAATGATGATGTTAAACCCATGAAATTTGATTGAATTGTGGGAATGATGAAAATGTTGATGTTAAACCCATGAAATTTGATTGAATTGTGGGAATGATGAAAATGTTGATGTTAAACCCATGAAATTTGATTGAATTGTGGGAATGATGAAAATGATGATGTTAAACCCATGAAATTTGATTGAATTGTGGGAATTATAAAATGATGATGTTAAACCCATGAAATTTGATTGAATTGTGGGAATGATGAAAATGTTGATGTTAAACCCATGAAATTTGATTGAGTTGTGGGAATGATGAAAATGATGATGTTAAACCCATGAAATTTGATTGAATTGTGGGAATTATAGAAATGATGATGTTAAACCCATGAAATTTGATTGAATTGTGGGAATGATGAAAATGTTGATGTTAAACCCATGAAATTTGATTGAATTGTGGGAATTATAAAAATGATGATGTTAAACCCATGAAATTTGATTGAATTGTGGGAATGATGAAAATGATGATGTTAAACCCATGAAATTTGATTGAATTGTGGAATGATGAAAATGTTGATGTTAAACCCATGAAATTTGATTGAATTGTGGGAATTATAGAAATGATGATGTTAAACCCATGAAATTTGATTGAATTGTGGGAATGATGAAAATGTTGATGTTAAACCCATGAAATTTGATTGAATTGTGGGAATTATTAAAATATGTGTTAAACCATGAATTTGATTGAATGTGGGAGTGATAGAAATGATGATGTTAAACCCATGAAATTTGATTGAATTGTGGGAATTATAGAAATGATGATGTTAAACCCATGAAATTTGATTGAATTGTGGGAATGATGAAATGTTGATGTTAAACCCATGAAATTTGTTGAGTTGTGGGAATGATGAAAATGTTGATGTTAAACCCATGAAATTTGATTGAATTGTGGGAATTATAAAAATGATGATGTTAAACCCATGAAATTTGATTGAATTGTGGGAATGATGAAAATGATGATGTTAAACCCATGAAATTTGATTGAATTGTGGGAATGATGAAAATGTTGATGTTAAACCCATGAAATTTGATTGAATTGTGGGAATTATAGAAATGATGATGTTAAACCCATGAAATTTGATTGAATTGTGGGAATGATGAAAATGTTGATGTTAAACCCATGAAATTTGATTGAATTGTGGGAATTATAAAAATGATGATGTTAAACCCATGAAATTTGATTGAATTGTGGGAATGATGAAAATGATGATGTTAAACCCATGAAATTTGATTGAATTGTTGGAATGATGAAAATGTTGATGTTAAACCCATGAAATTTGATTGAATTGTGGGAATTATAGAAATGATGATGTTAAACCCATGAAATTTGATTGAATTGTGGGAATGATGAAAATGTTGATGTTAAACCCATGAAATTTGATTGAGTTGTGGGAATGATGAAAATGTTGATGTTAAACCCATGAAATTTGATTGAATTGTGGGAATTATAGAAATGATGATGTTAAACCCATGAAATTTGATTGAATTGTGGGAATGATGAAAATGTTGATGTTAAACCCATGAAATTTGATTGAATTGTGGGAATGATGAAAATGATGATGTTAAACCCATGAAATTTGATTGAATTGTGGGAATTATAGAAATGATGATGTTAAACCCATGAAATTTGATTGAATTGTGGGAATGATGAAAATGTTGATGTTAAACCCATGAAATTTGATTGAATTGTGGGAATTATAAAATGATGATGTTAAACCCATGAAATTTGATTGAATTGTGGGAATGATGAAAATGATGATGTTAAACCCATGAAATTTGATTGAATTGTGGGAATGATGAAAATGTTGATGTTAAACCCATGAAATTTGATTGAATTGTGGGAATGATGAAAATGATGATGTTAAACCCATGAAATTTGATTGAATTGTGGGAATTATGAAATGATGATGTTAAACCCATGAAATTTGATTGAATTGTGGGAATTATAAAAATGTTGATTGTTAAACCATGAAATTGATTGAATGTGGGAATGATGAAAATGTTGATGTTAAACCCATGAAATTTGATTGAATTGTGGGAATGATGAAAATGATGATGTTAAACCCATGAAATTTGATTGAATTGTGGGAATTATAGAAATGATGATGTTAAACCCATGAAATTTGATTGAATTGTGGGAATGATGAAAATGTTGATGTTAAACCCATGAAATTTGATTGAATTGTGGGAATTATAAAATGATGATGTTAAACCCATGAAATTTGATTGAATTGTGGGAATGATGAAAATGATGATGTTAAACCCATGAAATTTGATTGAATTGTGGGAATGATGAAAATGTTGATGTTAAACCCATGAAATTTGATTGAATTGTGGGAATGATGAAAATGTTGATGTTAAACCCATGAAATTTGATTGAATTGTGGGAATTATAGAAATGATGATGTTAAACCCATGAAATTTGATTGAATTGTGGGAATGATGAAAATGTTGATGTTAAACCCATGAAATTTGATTGAATTGTGGGAATGATGAAAATGATGATGTTAAACCCATGAAATTTGATTGAATTGTGGGAATTATAGAAATGATGATGTTAAACCCATGAAATTTGATTGAATTGTGGGAATGATGAAAATGTTGATGTTAAACCCATGAAATTTGATTGAATTGTGGGAATGATAAAAATGATGATGTTAAACCCATGAAATTTGATTGAATTGTGGGAATGATGAAAATGATGATGTTAAACCCATGAAATTTGATTGAATTGTGGGAATGATGAAAATGTTGATGTTAAACCCATGAAATTTGATTGAATTGTGGGAATGATGAAAATGTTGATGTTAAACCCATGAAATTTGATTGAATTGTGGGAATTATAGAAATGATGATGTTAAACCCATGAAATTTGATTGAATTGTGGGAATGATGAAAATGTTGATGTTAAACCCATGAAATTTGATTGAATTGTGGGAATGATGAAAATGATGATGTTAAACCCATGAAATTTGATTGAATTGTGGGAATTATAGAAATGATGATGTTAAACCCATGAAATTTGATTGAATTGTGGGAATGATGAAATGTTGATGTTAAACCCATGAAATTTGATTGAATTGTGGGAATTATGAAAATGATGATGTTAAACCCATGAAATTTGATTGAATTGTGGGAATGATGAAAATGATGATGTTAAACCCATGAAATTTGATTGAATTGTGGGAATGATGAAAATGTTGATGTTAAACCCATGAAATTTGATTGAATTGTGGGAATTATAGAAATGATGATGTTAAACCCATGAAATTTGATTGAATTGTGGGAATGATGAAAATGTTGATGTTAAACCAATGAATTTGATTGAATTGTTAGAAAGATTAAATGTTGGTGTTAAACCCATGAAATTTGATTGAATTGTGGGAATTATGAAAATGATGATGTTAAACCCATGAAATTTGATTGAATTGTGGGAATGATGAAAATGTTGATGTTAAACCCATGAAATTTGATTGAATTGTGGGAATGATGAAAATGTTGATGTTAAACCCATGAAATTTGATTGAATTGTGGGAATTATAGAAATGATGATGTTAAACCCATGAAATTTGATTGAATTGTGGGAATGATGAAAATGTTGATGTTAAACCCATGAAATTTGATTGAATTGTGGGAATGATGAAAATGTTGATGTTAAACCCATGAAATTTGATTGAATTGTGGGAATGATGAAAATGATGATGTTAAACCCATGAAATTTGATTGAATTGTGGGAATTATAGAAATGATGATGTTAAACCCATGAAATTTGATTGAATTGTGGGAATGATGAAAATGTTGATGTTAAACCCATGAAATTTGATTGAATTGTGGGAATGATGAAAATGATGATGTTAAACCCATGAAATTTGATTGAATTGTGGGAATTATAAAAATGATGATGTTAAACCCATGAAATTTGATTGAATTGTGGGAATGATGAAAATGTTGATGTTAAACCCATGAAATTTGATTGAATTGTGGGAATGATGAAAATGATGATGTTAAACCCATGAAATTTGATTGAATTGTGGGAATTATAGAAATGATGATGTTAAACCCATGAAATTTGATTGAATTGTGGGAATGATGAAAATGTTGATGTTAAACCCATGAAATTTGATTGAATTGTGGGAATGATGAAAATGTTGATGTTAAACCCATGAAATTTGATTGAATTGTGGGAATTATAGAAATGATGATGTTAAACCCATGAAATTTGATTGAATTGTGGGAATGATGAAAATGTTGATGTTAAACCCATGAAATTTGATTGAATTGTGGGAATGATGAAATGATGATGTTAAACCCATGAAATTTGATTGAATTGTGGGAATTATAGAAATGATGATGTTAAACCCATGAAATTTGATTGAATTGTGGGAATGATGAAAATGTTGATGTTAAACCCATGAAATTTGATTGAATTGTGGGAATTATAAAAATGATGATGTTAAACCCATGAAATTTGATTGAATTGTGGGAATGATGAAAATGATGATGTTAAACCCATGAAATTTGATTGAATTGTGGGAATGATGAAAATGTTGATGTTAAACCCATGAAATTTGATTGAATTGTGGGAATTATAGAAATGATGATGTTAAACCCATGAAATTTGATTGAATTGTGGGAATGATGAAAATGTTGATGTTAAACCCATGAAATTTGATTGAATTGTGGGAATTATAGAAATGATGATGTTAAACCCATGAAATTTGATTGAATTGTGGGAATGATGAAAATGTTGATGTTAAACCCATGAAATTTGATTGAATTGTGGGAATGATGAAAATGTTGATGTTAAACCCATGAAATTTGATTGAATTGTGGGAATTATAGAAATGATGATGTTAAACCCATGAAATTTGATTGAATTGTGGGAATGATGAAAATGTTGATGTTAAACCCATGAAATTTGATTGAATTGTGGGAATGATGAAAATGATGATGTTAAACCCATGAAATTTGATTGGTTGTGGGATGATGAAATGTTGATGTTAAACCATGAAATTTTAATTGAATTGTGGGAATTATAGAAATGATGATGTTAAACCCATGAAATTTGATTGAATTGTGGGAATGATGAAAATGTTGATTTTAACCCATGAAATTTGATTGAATTGTGGGAATTATAAAATGATGATGTTAAACCCATGAAATTTGATTGAATTGTGGGAATGATGAAAATGATGATGTTAAACCCATGAAATTTGATTGAATTGTGGGAATGATGAAAATGTTGATGTTAAACCCATGAAATTTGATTGAATTGTGGGAATTATAGAAATGATGATGTTAAACCCATGAAATTTGATTGAATTGTGGGAATGATGAAAATGTTGATGTTAAACCCATGAAATTTGATTGAATTGTGGGAATGATGAAAATGTTGATGTTAAACCCATGAAATTTGATTGAATTGTGGATTATAGAAATGATGATGTTAAAAACCCATGAAATTTGATTGAATGTGGGAATGATGAAAATGATGATGTTAAACCCATGAAATTTGATTGAATTGTGGGAATTATAAAATGATGATGTTAAACCCATGAAATTTGATTGAATTGTGGGAATGATGAAAATGTTGATGTTAAACCCATGAAATTTGATTGAATTGTGGGAATTATAGAAATGATGATGTTAAACCCATGAAATTTGATTGAATTGTGGGAATGATGAAAATGATGATGTTAAACCCATGAAATTTGATTGAATTGTGGGAATGATGAAAATGTTGATGTTAAACCCATGAAATTTGATTGAATTGTGGGAATGATGAAAATGTTGATGTTAAACCCATGAAATTTGATTGAATTGTGGGAATGATGAAAATGTTGATGTTAAACCCATGAAATTTGATTGAATTGTGGGAATGATGAAAATGTTGATGTTAAACCCATGAAATTTGATTGAATTGTGGGAATGATGAAAATGATGATGTTAAACCCATGAAATTTGATTGAATTGTGGGAATATAGAAATGATGATGTTAAACCCATGAAATTTGATTGAATTGTGGGAATGATGAAAATGTTGATGTTAAACCCATGAAATTTGATTGAATTGTGGGAATGATGAAAATGATGATGTTAAACCCATGAAATTTGATTGAATTGTGGGAATTATAGAAATGATGATGTTAAACCCATGAAATTTGATTGAATTGTGGGAATGATGAAAATGTTGATGTTAAACCCATGAAATTTGATTGAATTGTGGGAATTATAAAAATGATGATGTTAAACCCATGAAATTTGATTGAATTGTGGGAATGATGAAAATGATGATGTTAAACCCATGAAATTTGATTGAATTGTGGGAATGATGAAAATGTTGATGTTAAACCCATGAAATTTGATTGAATTGTGGGAATTATAGAAATGATGATGTTAAACCCATGAAATTTGATTGAATTGTGGGAATGATGAAAATGTTGATGTTAAACCCATGAAATTTGATTGAATTGTGGGAATTATGAAAATGTTGATGTTAAACCCATGAAATTTGATTGAATTGTGGGAATGATGAAAATGTTGATGTTAAACCCATGAAATTTGATTGAATTGTGGGAATTATAAAAATGATGATGTTAAACCCATGAAATTTGATTGAATTGTGGGAATGATGAAAATGTTGATGTTAAACCCATGAAATTTGATTGAATTGTGGGAATGATGAAAATGATGATGTTAAACCCATGAAATTTGATTGAATTGTGGGAATTATAGAAATGATGATGTTAAACCCATGAAATTTGATTGAATTGTGGGAATGATGAAAATGTTGATGTTAAACCCATGAAATTTGATTGAATTGTGGGAATGATGAAAATGATGATGTTAAACCCATGAAATTTGATTGAATTGTGGGAATTATAGAAATGATGATGTTAAACCCATGAAATTTGATTGAATTGTGGGAATGATGAAAATGTTGATTTTAAACCCATGAAATTTGATTGAATTGTGGGAATTATAAAAATGATGATGTTAAACCCATGAAATTTGATTGAATTGTGGGAATGATGAAAATGATGATGTTAAACCCATGAAATTTGATTGAATTGTGGGAATGATGAAAATGTTGATGTTAAACCCATGAAATTTGATTGAATTGTGGGAATTATAGAAATGATGATGTTAAACCCATGAAATTTGATTGAATTGTGGGAATGATGAAAATGTTGATGTTAAACCCATGAAATTTGATTGAATTGTGGGAATTATAGAAATGATGATGTTAAACCCATGAAATTTGATTGAATTGTGGGAATGATGAAAATGTTGATTTTAAACCCATGAAATTTGATTGAATTGTGGGAATTATGAAAATGATGATGTTAAACCCATGAAATTTGATTGAATTGTGGGAATGATGAAAATGATGATGTTAAACCCATGAAATTTGATTGAATTGTGGGAATGATGAAAATGTTGATGTTAAACCCATGAAATTTGATTGAATTGTGGGAATTATAAAATGATGATGTTAAACCCATGAAATTTGATTGAATTGTGGGAATGATGAAAATGTTGATGTTAAACCCATGAAATTTGATTGAATTGTGGGAATGATGAAAATGTTGATGTTAAACCCATGAAATTTGATTGAATTGTGGGAATGATGAAAATGATGATGTTAAACCCATGAAATTTGATTGAATTGTGGGAATTATAGAAATGATGATGTTAAACCCATGAAATTTGATTGAATTGTGGGAATGATGAAAATGTTGATGTTAAACCCATGAAATTTGATTGAATTGTGGGAATATAAAAATGATGATGTTAAACCCATGAAATTTGATTGAATTGTGGGAATGATGAAATGATGATGTTAAACCCATGAAATTTGATTGAATTGTGGGAATGATGAAAATGTTGATGTTAAACCCATGAAATTTGATTGAATTGTGGGAATTATAGAAATGATGATGTTAAACCCATGAAATTTGATTGAATTGTGGGAATGATGAAAATGTTGATGTTAAACCCATGAAATTTGATTGAATTGTGGGAATGATGAAAATGTTGATGTTAAACCCATGAAATTTGATTGAATTGTGGGAATGATGAAAATGATGATGTTAAACCCATGAAATTTGATTGAATTGTGGGAATTATAGAAATGATGATGTTAAACCCATGAAATTTGATTGAATTGTGGGAATGATGAAAATGTTGATGTTAAACCCATGAAATTTGATTGAATTGTGGGAATGATGAAAATGATGATGTTAAACCCATGAAATTTGATTGAATTGTGGGAATTATAGAAATGATGATGTTAAACCCATGAAATTTGATTGAATTGTGGGAATGATGAAAATGTTGATGTTAAACCCATGAAATTTGATTGAATTGTGGGAATTATAAAAATGATGATGTTAAACCCATGAAATTTGATTGAATTGTGGGAATGATGAAAATGATGATGTTAAACCCATGAAATTTGATTGAATTGTGGGAATGATGAAAATGTTGATGTTAAACCCATGAAATTTGATTGAATTGTGGGAATTATAGAAATGATGATGTTAAACCCATGAAATTTGATTGAATTGTGGGAATGATGAAAATGTTGATGTTAAACCCATGAAATTTGATTGAATTGTGGGAATGATGAAAATGTTGATGTTAAACCCATGAAATTTGATTGAATTGTGGGAATGATGAAAATGTTGATGTTAAACCCATGAAATTTGATTGAATTGTGGGAATGATGAAAATGATGATGTTAAACCCATGAAATTTGATTGAATTGTGGGAATGATGAAAATGTTGATGTTAAACCCATGAAATTTGATTGAATTGTGGGAATGATGAAAAGGTTGGTTAACCCTGAATTTGATTGATGTTAGAAAGATGAAAATGATGATGTTAAACCCATGAAATTTGATTGAATTGTGGGAATTATAGAAATGATGATGTTAAACCCATGAAATTTGATTGAATTGTGGGAATGATGAAATGTTGATGTTAAACCCATGAAATTTGATTGAATTGTGGGAATGATGAAATGATGATGTTAAACCCATGAAATTTGATTGAATTGTGGGAATTATAGAAATGATGATGTTAAACCCATGAAATTTGATTGAATTGTGGGAATGATGAAAATGTTGATGTTAAACCCATGAAATTTGATTGAATTGTGGGAATTATAAAAATGATGATGTTAAACCCATGAAATTTGATTGAATTGTGGGAATGATGAAAATGATGATGTTAAACCCATGAAATTTGATTGAATTGTGGGAATGATGAAAATGTTGATGTTAAACCCATGAAATTTGATTGAATTGTGGGAATATAGAAATGATGATGTTAAACCCATGAAATTTGATTGAATTGTGGGAATGATGAAAATGATGATGTTAAACCCATGAAATTTGATTGAATTGTGGGAATTATAGAAATGATGATGTTAAACCCATGAAATTTGATTGAATTGTGGGAATGATGAAAATGTTGATGTTAAACCCATGAAATTTGATTGAATTGTGGGAATTATAAAAATGATGATGTTAAACCCATGAAATTTGATTGAATTGTGGGAATGATGAAAATGATGATGTTAAACCCATGAAATTTGATTGAATTGTGGGAATGATGAAAATGTTGATGTTAAACCCATGAAATTTGATTGAATTGTGGGAATTATAGAATGATGATGTTAAAACCCAATGAATTAAGATTGAATGGTGGTGGGTGGGGTGGGATGTGGGAATGATGATGTTAAACCCATGAAATTTGATTGAATTGTGGGAATGATGAAAATGTTGATGTTAAACCCATGAAATTTGATTGAATTGTGGGAATTATAAAATGATGATGTTAAACCCATGAAATTTGATTGAATTGTGGGAATGATGAAAATGATGATGTTAAACCCATGAAATTTGATTGAATTGTGGGAATGATGAAAATGTTGATGTTAAACCCATGAAATTTGATTGAATTGTGGGAATTATAGAAATGATGATGTTAAACCCATGAAATTTGATTGAATTGTGGGAATGATGAAAATGTTGATGTTAAACCCATGAAATTTGATTGAATTGTGGGAATGATGAAAATGTTGATGTTAAACCCATGAAATTTGATTGAATTGTGGGAATTATAGAAATGATGATGTTAAACCCATGAAATTTGATTGAATTGTGGGAATGATGAAAATGTTGATGTTAAACCCATGAAATTTGATTGAATTGTGGGAATGATGAAAATGATGATGTTAAACCCATGAAATTTGATTGAATTGTGGGAATTATAGAAATGATGATGTTAAACCCATGAAATTTGATTGAATTGTGGGAATGATGAAAATGTTGATGTTAAACCCATGAAATTTGATTGAATTGTGGGAATGATGAAAATGATGATGTTAAACCCATGAAATTTGATTGAATTGTGGGAATGATGAAAATGATGATGTTAAACCCATGAAATTTGATTGAATTGGGAATGATGAAAATGTTGATGTTAAACCCATGAAATTTGATTGAATTGTGGGAATTATAGAAATGATGATGTTAAACCCATGAAATTTGATTGAATTGTGGGAATGATGAAAATGTTGATGTTAAACCCATGAAATTTGATTGAATTGTGGGAATGATGAAAATGATGATGTTAAACCCATGAAATTTGATTGAATTGTGGGAATTATAGAAATGATGATGTTAAACCCATGAAATTTGATTGAATTGTGGGAATGATGAAAATGTTGATGTTAAACCCATGAAATTTGATTGAATTGTGGGAATTGATAAAATGATGATGTTAAACCCATGAAATTTGATTGAATTGTGGGAATGATGAAAATGATGATGTTAAACCCATGAAATTTGATTGAATTGTGGGAATGATGAAATGTTGATGTTAAACCCATGAAATTTGATTGAATTGTGGGAATGATGAAAATGTTGATGTTAAACCCATGAAATTTGATTGAATTGTGGGAATTATAGAAATGATGATGTTAAACCCATGAAATTTGATTGAATTGTGGGAATGATGAAAATGTTGATGTTAAACCCATGAAATTTGATTGAATTGTGGGAATGATGAAAATGATGATGTTAAACCCATGAAATTTGATTGAATTGTGGGAATTATAGAAATGATGATGTTAAACCCATGAAATTTGATTGAATTGTGGGAATGATGAAAATGTTGATGTTAAACCCATGAAATTTGATTGAATTGTGGGAATTATAAAAATGATGATGTTAAACCCATGAAATTTGATTGAATTGTGGGAATGATGAAAATGATGATGTTAAACCCATGAAATTTGATTGAATTGTGGGAATGATGAAAATGTTGATGTTAAACCCATGAAATTTGATTGAATTGTGGGAATGATGAAAATGTTGATGTTAAACCCATGAAATTTGATTGAATTGTGGGAATTATAGAAATGATGATGTTAAACCCATGAAATTTGATTGAATTGTGGGAATGATGAAAATGTTGATGTTAAACCCATGAAATTTGATTGAATTGTGGGAATGATGAAAATGATGATGTTAAACCCATGAAATTTGATTGAATTGTGGGAATTATAGAAATGATGATGTTAAACCCATGAAATTTGATTGAATTGTGGGAATGATGAAAATGTTGATGTTAAACCCATGAAATTTGATTGAATTGTGGGAATTATAAAAATGATGATGTTAAACCCATGAAATTTGATTGAATTGTGGGAATGATGAAAATGATGATGTTAAACCCATGAAATTTGATTGAATTGTGGGAATGATGAAAATGTTGATGTTAAACCCATGAAATTTGATTGAATTGTGGGAATTATAGAAATGATGATGTTAAACCCATGAAATTTGATTGAATTGTGGGAATGATGAAATGTTGATGTTAAACCCATGAAATTTGATTGAATTGTGGGAATGATGAAAATGATGATGTTAAACCCATGAAATTTGATTGAATTGTGGGAATGATGAAAATGTTGATGTTAAACCCATGAAATTTGATTGAATTGTGGGAATGATGAAAATGTTGATGTTAAACCCATGAAATTTGATTGAATTGTGGGAATTATAAAATGATGATGTTAAACCCATGAAATTTGATTGAATTGTGGGAATGATGAAATGTTGATGTTAAACCCATGAAATTTGATTGAATTGTGGGAATGATGAAAATGTTGATGTTAAACCCATGAAATTTGATTGAATTGTGGGAATGATGAAAATGATGATGTTAAACCCATGAAATTTGATTGAATTGTGGGAATTATAGAAATGATGATGTTAAACCCATGAAATTTGATTGAATTGTGGGAATGATGAAAATGTTGATGTTAAACCCATGAAATTTGATTGAATTGTGGGAATGATGAAAATGATGATGTTAAACCCATGAAATTTGATTGAATTGTGGGAATTATAAAATGATGATGTTAAACCCATGAAATTTGATTGAATTGTGGGAATGATGAAAATGTTGATGTTAAACCCATGAAATTTGATTGAATTGTGGGAATGATGAAAATGATGATGTTAAACCCATGAAATTTGATTGAATTGTGGGAATTATAGAAATGATGATGTTAAACCCATGAAATTTGATTGAATTGTGGGAATGATGAAAATGTTGATGTTAAACCCATGAAATTTGATTGAATTGTGGGAATTATAAAAATGATGATGTTAAACCCATGAAATTTGATTGAATTGTGGGAATGATGAAAATGATGATGTTAAACCCATGAAATTTGATTGAATTGTGGGAATGATGAAAATGTTGATGTTAAACCCATGAAATTTGATTGAATTGTGGGAATTATAGAAATGATGATGTTAAACCCATGAAATTTGATTGAATTGTGGGAATGATGAAAATGTTGATGTTAAACCCATGAAATTTGATTGAATTGTGGGAATGATGAAAATGTTGATGTTAAACCCATGAAATTTGATTGAATTGTGGGAATTATGAAAATGATGATGTTAAACCCATGAAATTTGATTGAATTGTGGGAATTATAGAAATGATGATGTTAAACCCATGAAATTTGATTGAATTGTGGGAATGATGAAAATGTTGATGTTAAACCCATGAAATTTGATTGAATTGTGGGAATGATGAAAATGATGATGTTAAACCCATGAAATTTGATTGAATTGTGGGAATATAGAAAATGATGATGTTAACCCATGAAATTTGATTGAATTGTGGGAATGATGAAAATGTTGATGTTAAACCCATGAAATTTGATTGAATTGTGGGAATTATAAAATGATGATGTTAAACCCATGAAATTTGATTGAATTGTGGGAATGATGAAAATGATGATGTTAAACCCATGAAATTTGATTGAATTGTGGGAAAGATGAAAATGTTGATGTTAAACCCATGAAATTTGATTGAATTGTGGGAATTATAGAAATGATGATGTTAAACCCATGAAATTTGATTGAATTGTGGGAATGATGAAAATGTTGATGTTAAACCCATGAAATTTGATTGAATTGTGGGAATGATGAAAATGATGATGTTAAACCCATGAAATTTGATTGAATTGTGGGAATTATAGAAATGATGATGTTAAACCCATGAAATTTGATTGAATTGTGGGAATGATGAAAATGTTGATGTTAAACCCATGAAATTTGATTGAATTGTGGGAATTAAAAAATGATGATGTTAAACCCATGAAATTTGATTGAATTGTGGGAATGATGAAAATGATGATGTTAAACCCATGAAATTTGATTGAATTGTGGGAATGATGAAAATGTTGATGTTAAACCCATGAAATTTGATTGAATTGTGGGAATTATAGAAATGATGATGTTAAACCCATGAAATTTGATTGAATTGTGGGAATGATGAAATGTTGATGTTAAACCCATGAAATTTGATTGAATTGTGGGAATGATGAAAATGTTGATGTTAAACCCATGAAATTTGATTGAATTGTGGGAATGATGAAAATGATGATGTTAAACCCATGAAATTTGATTGAATTGTGGGAATTATAGAAATGATGATGTTAAACCCATGAAATTTGATTGAATTGTGGGAATGATGAAAATGTTGATGTTAAACCCATGAAATTTGATTGAATTGTGGGAATTTGAAAATGATGATGTTAAACCCATGAAATTTGATTGAATTGGGGAATGATGAAAATGATGATGTTAAACCCATGAAATTTGATTGAATTGTGGAATGATGAAAATGTTGATGTTAAACCCATGAAATTTGATTGAATTGTGGGAATTAAAAATGATGATGTTAAACCCATGAAATTTGATTGAATTGTGGGAATGATGAAAATGTTGATGTTAAACCCATGAAATTTGATTGAATTGTGGGAATGATGAAAATGTTGATGTTAAACCCATGAAATTTGATTGAATTGTGGGAATGATAGAAATGATGATGTTAAACCCATGAA
Source organism: Lathyrus oleraceus (assembly GCF_024323335.1). NCBI lineage: Eukaryota > Viridiplantae > Streptophyta > Magnoliopsida > Fabales > Fabaceae > Lathyrus > Lathyrus oleraceus. Next base: position 80,608 of record NW_026112477.1, read on the forward strand.
ATTTGATTGAATTGTGGGAATTATAGAAATGATGATGTTAAACCCATGAAATTTGATTGAATTGTGGGAATGATGAAAATGTTGATGTTAAACCCATGAAATTTGATTGAATTGTGGGAATGATGAAAATGATGATGTTAAACCCATGAAATTTGATTGAATTGTGGGAATTATAGAAATGATGATGTTAAACCCATGAAATTTGATTGAATTGGGAATGATGAAAATGTTGATGTTAAACCCATGAAATTTGATTGAATTGTGGGAATTATAAAAATGATGATGTTAAACCCATGAAATTTGATTGAATTGTGGGAATGATGAAAATGATGATGTTAAACCCATGAAATTTGATTGAATTGTGGGAAAGATGAAAATGTTGATGTTAAACCCATGAAATTTGATTGAATTGTGGGAATTATAGAAATGATGATGTTAAACCCATGAAATTTGATTGAATTGTGGGAATGATGAAAATGTTGATGTTAAACCCATGAAATTTGATTGAATTGTGGGAATGATGAAAATGTTGATGTTAAACCCATGAAATTTGATTGAATTGTGGGAATTATGAAAATGATGATGTTAAACCCATGAAATTTGATTGAATTGTGGAATGATGATGAAAATGTTGATGTTAAACCCATGAAATTTGATTGAATTGTGGAAATTTGAAAAATGATGATGTTAAACCCATGAAATTTGATTGAATTGTGGGAATGATGAAAATGTTGATGTTAAACCCATGAAATTTGATTGAATTGTGGGAATATAAAAATGATGATGTTAAACCCATGAAATTTGATTGAATTGTGGGAATGATGAAAATGATGATGTTAAACCCATGAAATTTGATTGAATTGTGGGAATGATGAAATGTTGATGTTAAACCCATGAAATTTGATTGAATTGTGGGAATGATGAAAATGTTGATGTTAAACCCATGAAATTTGATTGAATTGTGGGAATTATAGAAATGATGATGTTAAACCCATGAAATTTGATTGAATTGTGGGAATGATGAAAATGTTGATGTTAAACCCATGAAATTTGATTGAATTGTGGGAATGATGAAAATGATGATGTTAAACCCATGAAATTTGATTGAATTGTGGGAATTATAGAATGATGATGTTAAACCCATGAAATTTGATTGAATTGTGGGAATGATGAAAATGTTGATGTTAAACCCATGAAATTTGATTGAATTGTGGGAATTATAAAATGATGATGTTAAACCCATGAAATTTGATTGAATTGTGGGAATGATGAAAATGATGATGTTAAACCCATGAAATTTGATTGAATTGTGGGAATGATGAAAATGTTGATGTTAAACCCATGAAATTTGATTGAATTGTGGGAATTATAGAAATGATGATGTTAAACCCATGAAATTTGATTGAATTGTGGAATGATGAAAATGATGATGTTAAACCCATGAAATTTGATTGAATTGTGGGAATGATGAAAATGATGATGTTAAACCCATGAAATTTGATTGAATTGTGGGAATGATGAAAATGATGATGTTAAACCCATGAAATTTGATTGAATTGTGGGAATGATGAAAATGTTGATGTTAAACCCATGAAATTTGATTGAATTGTGGGAATGATGAAATGATGATGTTAAACCCATGAAATTTGATTGAATTGTGGGAATGATGAAAATGATGATGTTAAACCCATGAAATTTGATTGAATTGTGGGAATGATGAAAATGTTGATGTTAAACCCATGAAATTTGATTGAATTGTGGGAATGATGAAATGATGATGTTAAACCCATGAAATTTGATTGAATTGTGGGAATTATAGAAATGATGATGTTAAACCCATGAAATTTGATTGAATTGTGGGAATGATGAAAATGTTGATGTTAAACCCATGAAATTTGATTGAATTGTGGGAATGATGAAAATGATGATGTTAAACCCATGAAATTTGATTGAATTGTGGAATTATAGAAATGATGATGTTAAACCCATGAAATTTGATTGAATTGTGGGAATGATGAAATGTTGATGTTAAACCCATGAAATTTGATTGAATTGTGGGAATGATGAAAATGATGATGTTAAACCCATGAAATTTGATTGAATTGTGGAATTATAGAAATGATGATGTTAAACCCATGAAATTTGATTGAATTGTGGGAATGATGAAAATGTTGATGTTAAACCCATGAAATTTGATTGAATTGTGGGAATTATAAAAATGATGATGTTAAACCCATGAAATTTGATTGAATTGTGGGAATGATGAAAATGATGATGTTAAACCCATGAAATTTGATTGAATTGTGGGAATGATGAAAATGTTGATGTTAAACCCATGAAATTTGATTGAATTGTGGGAATTATAGAAATGATGATGTTAAACCCATGAAATTTGATTGAATTGTGGGAATGATGAAAATGTTGATGTTAAACCCATGAAATTTGATTGAATTGTGGGAATGATGAAAATGTTGATGTTAAACCCATGAAATTTGATTGAATTGTGGGAATGATAGAAATGATGATGTTAAACCCATGAAATTTGATTGAATTGTGGGAATTATAGAAAATGATGATGTTAAACCCATGAAATTTGATTGAATTGTGGGAATGATGAAATGTTGATGTTAAACCCATGAAATTTGATTGAATTGTGGGAATGATGAAAATGATGATGTTAAACCCATGAAATTTGATTGAATTGTGGGAATTAGAAATGATGATGTTAAACCCATGAAATTTGATTGAATTGTGGGAATGATGAAAATGTTGATGTTAAACCCATGAAATTTGATTGAATTGTGGGAATTATGAAAATGATGATGTTAAACCCATGAAATTTGATTGAATTGTGGGAATGATGAAATGATGATGTTAAACCCATGAAATTTGATTGAATTGTGGGAAGATGAAAATGTTGATGTTAAACCCATGAAATTTGATTGAATTGTGGGAATATAGAAATGATGATGTTAAACCCATGAAATTTGATTGAATTGTGGGAATGATGAAAATGTTGATGTTAAACCCATGAAATTTGATTGAATTGTGGGAATGATGAAAATGTTGATGTTAAACCCATGAAATTTGATTGAATTGTGGGAATGATGAAATGATGATGTTAAACCCATGAAATTTGATTGAATTGTGGGAATTATAGAAATGATGATGTTAAACCCATGAAATTTGATTGAATTGTGGGAATGATGAAAATGTTGATTTTAAACCCATGAAATTTGATTGAATTGTGGGAATTATAAAATGATGATGTTAAACCCATGAAATTTGATTGAATTGTGGGAATGATGAAAATGATGATGTTAAACCATGAAATTTGATTGAATTGTTAGAAAGATGAAAATGTTGATGTTAAACCCATGAAATTTGATTGAATTGTGGGAATTATAGAAATGATGATGTTAAACCCATGAAATTTGATTGAATTGTGGGAATGATGAAAATGTTGATGTTAAACCCATGAAATTTGATTGAATTGTGGGAATGATGAAAATGTTGATGTTAAACCCATGAAATTTGATTGAATTGTGGGAATTATAGAAATGATGATGTTAAACCCATGAAATTTGATTGAATTGTGGGAATTATAGAAATGATGATGTTAAACCCATGAAATTTGATTGAATTGTGGGAATGATGAAAATGTTGATGTTAAACCCATGAAATTTGATTGAATTGTGGGAATGATGAAAATGATGATGTTAAACCCATGAAATTTGATTGAATTGTGGGAATTATAGAAATGATGATGTTAAACCCATGAAATTTGATTGAATTGTGGGAATGATGAAAATGTTGATTTAAACCCATGAAATTTGATTGAATTGTGGGAATTATAAAAATGATGATGTTAAACCCATGAAATTTGATTGAATTGTGGGAATGATGAAAATGATGATGTTAAACCCATGAAATTTGATTGAATTGTGGAAGATGAAAATGTTGATGTTAAACCCATGAAATTTGATTGAATTGTGGGAATTATAGAAATGATGATGTTAAACCCATGAAATTTGATTGAATTGTGGGAATGATGAAAATGTTGATGTTAAACCCATGAAATTTGATTGAATTGTGGGAATGATGAAAATGTTGATGTTAAACCCATGAAATTTGATTGAATTGTGGGAATGATGAAATGATGATGTTAAACCCATGAAATTTGATTGAATTGTGGGAATTAGAAATGATGATGTTAAACCCATGAAATTTGATTGAATTGTGGGAATGATGAAAATGTTGATGTTAAACCCATGAAATTTGATTGAATTGTGGGAATTATAAAAATGATGATGTTAAACCCATGAAATTTGATTGAATTGTGGGAATGATGAAAATGATGATGTTAAACCCATGAAATTTGATTGAATTGTGGGAAGATGAAAATGTTGATGTTAAACCCATGAAATTTGATTGAATTGTGGGAATTATAGAAATGATGATGTTAAACCCATGAAATTTGATTGAATTGTGGGAATGATGAAATGTTGATGTTAAACCCATGAAATTTGATTGAATTGTGGGAAGATGAAAATGTTGATGTTAAACCCATGAAATTTGATTGAATTGTGGGAATTATAGAAATGATGATGTTAAACCCATGAAATTTGATTGAATTGTGGGAATGATGAAATGTTGATGTTAAACCCATGAAATTTGATTGAATTGTGGGAATGATGAAAATGTTGATGTTAAACCCATGAAATTTGATTGAATTGTGGGAATGATGAAAATGATGATGTTAAACCCATGAAATTTGATTGAATTGTGGGAATTATAGAAATGATGATGTTAAACCCATGAAATTTGATTGAATTGTGGGAATGATGAAATGTTGATGTTAAACCCATGAAATTTGATTGAATTGTGGGAATGATGAAAATGATGATGTTAAACCCATGAAATTTGATTGAATTGTGGGAATTATAGAAATGATGATGTTAAACCCATGAAATTTGATTGAATTGTGGGAATGATGAAAATGTTGATGTTAAACCCATGAAATTTGATTGAATTGTGGGAATTATAAAATGATGATGTTAAACCCATGAAATTTGATTGAATTGTGGGAATGATGAAAATGATGATGTTAAACCCATGAAATTTGATTGAATTGTGGAAAGATGAAAATGTTGGTGTTAAACCCATGAAATTTGATTGAATTGTGGGAATTATGAAATGATGATGTTAAACCCATGAAATTTGATTGAATTGTGGGAATGATGAAAATGTTGATGTTAAACCCATGAAATTTGATTGAATTGTGGGAATGATGAAAATGTTGATGTTAAACCCATGAAATTTGATTGAATTGTGGGAATTATAGAAATGATGATGTTAAACCCATGAAATTTGATTGAATTGTGGGGATGATGAAAATGTTGATGTTAAACCCATGAAATTTGATTGAATTGTGGGAATGATGAAAATGATGATGTTAAACCCATGAAATTTGATTGAATTGTGGGAATTATAGAAATGATGATGTTAAACCCATGAAATTTGATTGAATTGTGGGAATGATGAAAATGTTGATGTTAAACCCATGAAATTTGATTGAGTTGTGGGAATGATGAAAATGATGATGTTAAACCCATGAAATTTGATTGAATTATGGGAATTATAGAAATGATGATGTTTAACCCATGAAATTTGATTGAATTGTGGGAATGATGAAAATGTTGATTTTAAACCCATGAAATTTGATTGAATTGTGGGAATTATAAAAATGATGATGTTAAACCCATGAAATTTGATTGAATTGTGGGAATGATGAAAATGATGATGTTAAACCCATGAAATTTGATTGAATTGTGGGAATGATAAAATGATGATGTTAAACCCATGAAATTTGATTGAATTGTGGGAATTATGAAATGATGATGTTAAACCCATGAAATTTGATTGAATTGTGGGAATTAAAATGATGATGTTAAACCCATGAAATTTGATTGAATTGTGGAATGATGAAAATGTTGATGTTAAACCCATGAAATTTGATTGAATTGTGGGAATGATGAAATGATGATGTTAAACCCATGAAATTTGATTGAATTGTGGGAATTATAGAAATGATGATGTTAAACCCATGAAATTTGATTGAATTGTGGGAATGATGAAAATGTTGATGTTAAACCCATGAAATTTGATTGAATTGTGGGAATTATGAAAATGATGATGTTAAACCCATGAAATTTGATTGAATTGTGGGAATGATGAAAATGATGATGTTAAACCCATGAAATTTGATTGAATTGTGGGAATGATGAAAATGTTGATGTTAAACCCATGAAATTTGATTGAATTGTGGGAATTATAGAAATGATGATGTTAAACCCATGAAATTTGATTGAATTGTGGGAATGATGAAAATGATGATGTTAAACCCATGAAATTTGATTGAATTGTGGGAATGATGAAAATGTTGATGTTAAACCCATGAAATTTGATTGAATTGTGGGAATGATGAAAATGATGATGTTAAACCCATGAAATTTGATTGAATTGTGGGAATATAAAAATGATGATGTTAAACCCATGAAATTTGATTGAATTGTGGGAATGATGAAAATGATGATGTTAAACCCATGAAATTTGATTGAATTGTGGGAATGATGAAATGTTGATGTTAAACCCATGAAATTTGATTGAATTGTGGGAATTATAGAAATGATGATGTTAAACCCATGAAATTTGATTGAATTGTGGGAATGATGAAAATGTTGATGTTAAACCCATGAAATTTGATTGAATTGTGGGAATTATGAAAATGATGATGTTAAACCCATGAAATTTGATTGAATTGTGGGAATGATGAAAATGATGATGTTAAACCCATGAAATTTGATTGAATTGTGGGAAGATGAAAATGTTGATGTTAAACCCATGAAATTTGATTGAATTGTGGGAATTATAGAAATGATGATGTTAAACCCATGAAATTTGATTGAATTGTGGGAATGATGAAAATGATGATGTTAAACCCATGAAATTTGATTGAATTGTGGGAATGATGAAAATGTTGATGTTAAACCCATGAAATTTGATTGAATTGTGGGAATGATGAAAATGATGATGTTAAACCCATGAAATTTGATTGAATTGTGGGAATTATAGAAATGATGATGTTAAACCCATGAAATTTGATTGAATTGTGGGAATGATGAAATGTTGATGTTAAACCCATGAAATTTGATTGAATTGTGGGAATTATAAAATGATGATGTTAAACCCATGAAATTTGATTGAATTGTGGGAATGATGAAAATGATGATGTTAAACCCATGAAATTTGATTGAATTGTGGGAAAGATGAAAATGTTGATGTTAAACCCATGAAATTTGATTGAATTGTGGGAATTAAGAAATGATGATGTTAAACCCATGAAATTTGATTGAATTGTGGGAATGATGAAAATGTTGATGTTAAACCCATGAAATTTGATTGAATTGTGGGAATGATGAAAATGTTGATGTTAAACCCATGAAATTTGATTGAATTGTGGGAATGATGAAATGATGATGTTAAACCCATGAAATTTGATTGAATTGTGGGAATTATAGAAATGATGATGTTAAACCCATGAAATTTGATTGAATTGTGGAATGATGAAAATGTTGATGTTAAACCCATGAAATTTGATTGAGTTGTGGGAATGATGAAAATGATGATGTTAAACCCATGAAATTTGATTGAATTGTGGGAATTATAGAAATGATGATGTTAAACCCATGAAATTTGATTGAATTGTGGGAATGATGAAAATGTTGATGTTAAACCCATGAAATTTGATTGAATTGTGGGAATTATAAAAATGATGATGTTAAACCCATGAAATTTGATTGAATTGTGGGAATGATGAAAATGATGATGTTAAACCCATGAAATTTGATTGAATTGTGGGAAGATGAAAATGTTGGTGTTAAACCCATGAAATTTGATTGAATTGTGGGAATTATAGAAATGATGATGTTAAACCCATGAAATTTGATTGAATTGTGGGAATGATGAAATGTTGATGTTAAACCCATGAAATTTGATTGAATTGTGGGAATGATGAAAATGTTGATGTTAAACCCATGAAATTTGATTGAATTGTGGGAATGATGAAATGATGATGTTAAACCCATGAAATTTGATTGAATTGTGGGAATTATAGAAATGATGATGTTAAACCCATGAAATTTGATTGAATTGTGGGAATGATGAAAATGTTGATGTTAAACCCATGAAATTTGATTGAATTGTGGGAATTATAAAAATGATGATGTTAAACCCATGAAATTTGATTGAATTGTGGGAATGATGAAATGATGATGTTAAACCCATGAAATTTGATTGAATTGTGGGAATGATAAAATGTTGATGTTAAACCCATGAAATTTGATTGAATTGTGGGAATTATAGAAATGATGATGTTAAACCCATGAAATTTGATTGAATTGTGGGAATGATGAAAATGTTGATGTTAAACCCATGAAATTTGATTGAATTGTGGGAATGATGAAATGTTGATGTTAAACCCATGAAATTTGATTGAATTGTGGGAATTATAGAAATGATGATGTTAAACCCATGAAATTTGATTGAATTGTGGGAATGATGAAATGTTGATGTTAAACCCATGAAATTTGATTGAATTGTGGGAATGATGAAAATGTTGATGTTAAACCCATGAAATTTGATTGAATTGTGGGAATGATGAAAATGATGATGTTAAACCCATGAAATTTGATTGAATTGTGGGAATTATAGAAATGATGATGTTAAACCCATGAAATTTGATTGAATTGTGGGAATGATGAAATGTTGATGTTAAACCCATGAAATTTGATTGAATTGTGGGAATGATGAAAATGATGATGTTAAACCCATGAAATTTGATTGAATTGTGGGAATTATAGAAATGATGATGTTAAACCCATGAAATTTGATTGAATTGTGGGAATGATGAAAATGTTGATTTTAACCCATGAAATTTGATTGAATTGTGGGAATTATAAAATGATGATGTTAAACCCATGAAATTTGATTGAATTGTGGGAATGATGAAAATGATGATGTTAAACCCATGAAATTTGATTGAATTGTGGGAAGATGAAAATGTTGGTGTTAAACCCATGAAATTTGATTGAATTGTGGGATTATAGAAATGATGATGTTAAACCCATGAAATTTGATTGAATTGTGGGAATGATGAAAATGTTGATGTTAAACCCATGAAATTTGATTGAATTGTGGGAAGATGAAAATGTTGATGTTAAACCCATGAAATTTGATTGAATTGTGGGAATTATAGAAATGATGATGTTAAACCCATGAAATTTGATTGAATTGTGGGAATGATGAAAATGTTGATGTTAAACCCATGAAATTTGATTGAATTGTGGGAATGATGAAAATGATGATGTTAAACCCATGAAATTTGATTGAATTGTGGGAATTATAGAAATGATGATGTTAAACCCATGAAATTTGATTGAATTGTGGGAATGATGAAAATGTTGATGTTAAACCCATGAAATTTGATTGAATTGTGGGAATGATGAAATGATGATGTTAAACCCATGAAATTTGATTGAATTGTGGGAATTATAGAAATGATGATGTTAAACCCATGAAATTTGATTGAATTGTGGGAATGATGAAAATGTTGATGTTAAACCCATGAAATTTGATTGAATTGTGGGAATTATAAAATGATGATGTTAAACCCATGAAATTTGATTGAATTGTGGGAATGATGAAAATGATGATGTTAAACCCATGAAATTTGATTGAATTGTGGGAATGATGAAAATGTTGATGTTAAACCCATGAAATTTGATTGAATTGTGGGAATTATAGAAATGATGATGTTAAACCCATGAAATTTGATTGAATTGTGGGAATTATAGAAATGATGATGTTAAACCCATGAAATTTGATTGAATTGTGGAATGATGAAAATGTTGATGTTAAACCCATGAAATTTGATTGAATTGTGGGAATGATGAAAATGATGATGTTAAACCCATGAAATTTGATTGAATTGTGGGAATTATAGAAATGATGATGTTAAACCCATGAAATTTGATTGAATTGTGGGAATGATGAAAATGTTGATGTTAAACCCATGAAATTTGATTGAATTGTGGGAATTATAAAAATGATGATGTTAAACCCATGAAATTTGATTGAATTGTGGGAATGATGAAAATGATGATGTTAAACCCATGAAATTTGATTGAATTGTGGGAATGATGAAAATGTTGATGTTAAACCCATGAAATTTGATTGAATTGTGGGAATTATAGAAATGATGATGTTAAACCCATGAAATTTGATTGAATTGTGGGAATGATGAAAATGTTGATGTTAAACCCATGAAATTTGATTGAATTGTGGGAATGATGAAAATGTTGATGTTAAACCCATGAAATTTGATTGAATTGTGGGAATGATGAAAATGATGATGTTAAACCCATGAAATTTGATTGAATTGTGGGAATTATGAAAATGATGATGTTAAACCCATGAAATTTGATTGAATTGTGGGAATGATGAAAATGTTGATGTTAAACCCATGAAATTTGATTGAATTGTGGGAATGATAAAATGATGATGTTAAACCCATGAAATTTGATTGAATTGTGGGAATGATGAAATGTTGATGTTAAACCCATGAAATTTGATTGAATTGTGGGAATGATGAAAATGTTGATGTTAAACCCATGAAATTTGATTGAATTGTGGGAATTATAGAAATGATGATGTTAAACCCATGAAATTTGATTGAATTGTGGGAATGATGAAAATGATGATGTTAAACCCATGAAATTTGATTGAATTGTGGGAATGATGAAATGTTGATGTTAAACCCATGAAATTTGATTGAATTGTGGGAATGATGAAATGATGATGTTAAACCCATGAAATTTGATTGAATTGTGGGAATTATAGAAATGATGATGTTAAACCCATGAAATTTGATTGAATTGTGGGAATGATGAAAATGTTGATGTTAAACCCATGAAATTTGATTGAATTGTGGGAATGATGAAAATGTTGATGTTAAACCCATGAAATTTGATTGAATTGTGGGAATTATAGAAATGATGATGTTAAACCCATGAAATTTGATTGAATTGTGGGAATGATGAAATGTTGATGTTAAACCCATGAAATTTGATTGAATTGTGGGAATGATGAAAATGATGATGTTAAACCCATGAAATTTGATTGAATTGTGGGAATGATGAAAATGATGATGTTAAACCCATGAAATTTGATTGAATTGTGGGAATGATGAAAATGTTGATGTTAAACCCATGAAATTTGATTGAATTGTGGGAATTATAGAAATGATGATGTTAAACCCATGAAATTTGATTGAATTGTGGGAATGATGAAAATGTTGATGTTAAACCCATGAAATTTGATTGAATTGTGGGAATGATGAAAATGATGATGTTAAACCCATGAAATTTGATTGAATTGTGGGAATTATAGAAATGATGATGTTAAACCCATGAAATTTGATTGAATTGTGGGAATGATGAAAATGTTGATGTTAAACCCATGAAATTTGATTGAATTGTGGGAATTATAAAAATGATGATGTTAAACCCATGAAATTTGATTGAATTGTGGGAATGATGAAAATGATGATGTTAAACCCATGAAATTTGATTGAATTGTGGGAATGATGAAAATGTTGATGTTAAACCCATGAAATTTGATTGAATTGTGGGAATTATAGAAATGATGATGTTAAACCCATGAAATTTGATTGAATTGTGGGAATGATGAAAATGTTGATGTTAAACCCATGAAATTTGATTGAATTGTGGGAATGATGAAAATGTTGATGTTAAACCCATGAAATTTGATTGAATTGTGGGAATGATGAAATGATGATGTTAAACCCATGAAATTTGATTGAATTGTGGGAATTATAAAATGATGATGTTAAACCCATGAAATTTGATTGAATTGTGGGAATGATGAAAATGTTGATGTTAAACCCATGAAATTTGATTGAATTGTGGGAATTATAAAAATGATGATGTTAAACCCATGAAATTTGATTGAATTGTGGGAATGATGAAAATGTTGATGTTAAACCCATGAAATTTGATTGAATTGTGGGAAGATGAAAATGATGATGTTAAACCCATGAAATTTGATTGAATTGTGGGAATGATAGAAATGATGATGTTAAACCCATGAAATTTGATTGAATTGTGGGAATGATGAAATGATGATGTTAAACCCATGAAATTTGATTGAATTGTGGGAATGATGAAAATGTTGATGTTAAACCCATGAAATTTGATTGAATTGTGGGAATGATGAAAATGATGATGTTAAACCCATGAAATTTGATTGAATTGTGGGAATTATAGAAATGATGATGTTAAACCCATGAAATTTGATTGAATTGTGGGAATGATGAAAATGTTGATGTTAAACCCATGAAATTTGATTGAATTGTGGGAATGATGAAAATGTTGATGTTAAACCCATGAAATTTGATTGAATTGTGGGAATTATAGAAATGATGATGTTAAACCCATGAAATTTGATTGAATTGTGGGAATGATGAAAATGTTGATGTTAAACCCATGAAATTTGATTGAATTGTGGGAATGATGAAAATGATGATGTTAAACCCATGAAATTTGATTGAATTGTGGGAATTATGAAATGATGATGTTAAACCCATGAAATTTGATTGAATTGTGGGAATGATGAAAATGTTGATGTTAAACCCATGAAATTTGATTGAATTGTGGGAATTATAGAAATGATGATGTTAAACCCATGAAATTTGATTGAATTGTGGGAATGATGAAAATGTTGATGTTAAACCCATGAAATTTGATTGAATTGTGGGAATGATGAAAATGTTGATGTTAAACCCATGAAATTTGATTGAATTGTGGGAATTATAGAAATGATGATGTTAAACCCATGAAATTTGATTGAATTGTGGGAATGATGAAAATGTTGATGTTAAACCCATGAAATTTGATTGAATTGTGGGAATGATGAAAATGATGATGTTAAACCCATGAAATTTGATTGAATTGTGGGAATTATAGAAATGATGATGTTAAACCCATGAAATTTGATTGAATTGTGGGAATGATGAAAATGTTGATGTTAAACCCATGAAATTTGATTGAATTGTGGGAATTATAAAAATGATGATGTTAAACCCATGAAATTTGATTGAATTGTGGGAATGATGAAAATGATGATGTTAAACCCATGAAATTTGATTGAATTGTGGGAATGATGAAAATGTTGATGTTAAACCCATGAAATTTGATTGAATTGTGGGAATTATAGAAATGATGATGTTAAACCCATGAAATTTGATTGAATTGTGGGAATGATGAAAATGTTGATGTTAAACCCATGAAATTTGATTGAATTGTGGGAATGATGAAAATGTTGATGTTAAACCCATGAAATTTGATTGAATTGTGGGAATTATAGAAATGATGATGTTAAACCCATGAAATTTGATTGAATTGTGGGAATGATGAAATGATGATGTTAAACCCATGAAATTTGATTGAATTGTGGAATGATGAAATGTTGATGTTAAACCCATGAAATTTGATTGAATTGTGGGAATGATGAAATGATGATGTTAAACCCATGAAATTTGATTGAATTGTGGGAATGATGAAATGTTGATGTTAAACCCATGAAATTTGATTGAATTGTGGGAATGATGAAAATGTTGATGTTAAACCCATGAAATTTGATTGAATTGTGGGAATGATGAAAATGATGATGTTAAACCCATGAAATTTGATTGAATTGTGGGAATTATGAAAATGATGATGTTAAACCCATGAAATTTGATTGAATTGTGGGAATGATGAAAATGTTGATGTTAAACCCATGAAATTTGATTGAATTGTGGGAATGATGAAATGATGATGTTAAACCCATGAAATTTGATTGAATTGTGGGAATTATAGAAATGATGATGTTAAACCCATGAAATTTGATTGAATTGTGGGAATGATGAAAATGTTGATGTTAAACCCATGAAATTTGATTGAATTGTGGGAATTATAAAAATGATGATGTTAAACCCATGAAATTTGATTGAATTGTGGGAATGATGAAAATGATGATGTTAAACCCATGAAATTTGATTGAATTGTGGGAAGATGAAAATGTTGATGTTAAACCCATGAAATTTGATTGAATTGTGGGAATTATAGAAATGATGATGTTAAACCCATGAAATTTGATTGAATTGTGGGAATGATGAAAATGTTGATGTTAAACCCATGAAATTTGATTGAATTGTGGGAATGATGAAAATGATGATGTTAAACCCATGAAATTTGATTGAATTGTGGGAATTATAGAAATGATGATGTTAAACCCATGAAATTTGATTGAATTGTGGGAATGATGAAAATGTTGATGTTAAACCCATGAAATTTGATTGAATTGTGGGAATTATAAAAATGATGATGTTAAACCCATGAAATTTGATTGAATTGTGGGAATGATGAAAATGATGATGTTAAACCCATGAAATTTGATTGAATTGTGGGAATGATGAAAATGTTGATGTTAAACCCATGAAATTTGATTGAATTGTGGGAATTATAGAAATGATGATGTTAAACCCATGAAATTTGATTGAATTGTGGGAATGATGAAAATGTTGATGTTAAACCCATGAAATTTGATTGAATTGTGGGAATGATGAAAATGTTGATGTTAAACCCATGAAATTTGATTGAATTGTGGGAAGATGAAAATGTTGATGTTAAACCCATGAAATTTGATTGAATTGTGGGAATGATGAAATGATGATGTTAAACCCATGAAATTTGATTGAATTGTGGGAATGATGAAAATGATGATGTTAAACCCATGAAATTTGATTGAATTGTGGGAATGATGAAAATGTTGATGTTAAACCCATGAAATTTGATTGAATTGTGGGAATGATGAAAATGATGATGTTAAACCCATGAAATTTGATTGAATTGTGGGAATTATAGAAATGATGATGTTAAACCCATGAAATTTGATTGAATTGTGGGAATGATGAAAATGTTGATGTTAAACCCATGAAATTTGATTGAATTGTGGGAATGATGAAATGTTGATGTTAAACCCATGAAATTTGATTGAATTGTGGGAATTATAGAAATGATGATGTTAAACCCATGAAATTTGATTGAATTGTGGGAATGATGAAAATGTTGATGTTAAACCCATGAAATTTGATTGAATTGTGGGAATGATGAAATGATGATGTTAAACCCATGAAATTTGATTGAATTGTGGGAATTATGAAATGATGATGTTAAACCCATGAAATTTGATTGAATTGTGGGAATGATGAAAATGTTGATGTTAAACCCATGAAATTTGATTGAATTGTGGGAATTATAGAAATGATGATGTTAAACCCATGAAATTTGATTGAATTGTGGGAATGATGAAAATGTTGATGTTAAACCCATGAAATTTGATTGAATTGTGGGAATGATGAAAATGATGATGTTAAACCCATGAAATTTGATTGAATTGTGGGAATTATAGAAATGATGATGTTAAACCCATGAAATTTGATTGAATTGTGGGAATGATGAAAATGTTGATGTTAAACCCATGAAATTTGATTGAATTGTGGGAATTATAAAAATGATGATGTTAAACCCATGAAATTTGATTGAATTGTGGGATTGATGAAAATGATGATGTTAAACCCATGAAATTTGATTGAATTGTGGGAAAGATGAAAATGTTGATGTTAAACCCATGAAATTTGATTGAATTGTGGGAATTATAGAAATGATGATGTTAAACCCATGAAATTTGATTGAATTGTGGGAATGATGAAAATGTTGATGTTAAACCCATGAAATTTGATTGAGTTGTGGGAATGATGAAAATGTTGATGTTAAACCCATGAAATTTGATTGAATTGTGGGAATTATAGAAATGATGATGTTAAACCCATGAAATTTGATTGAATTGTGGGAATGATGAAATGTTGATGTTAAACCCATGAAATTTGATTGAGTTGTGGGAATGATGAAAATGATGATGTTAAACCCATGAAATTTGATTGAATTGTGGGAATTATAGAAATGATGATGTTAAACCCATGAAATTTGATTGAATTGTGGGAATGATGAAAATGTTGATTTTAAACCCATGAAATTTGATTGAATTGTGGGAATTATAAAAATGATGATGTTAAACCCATGAAATTTGATTGAATTGTGGGAATGATGAAAATGATGATGTTAAACCCATGAAATTTGATTGAATTGTGGGAATGATGAAAATGTTGATGTTAAACCCATGAAATTTGATTGAATTGTGGGAATTATAGAAATGATGATGTTAAACCCATGAAATTTGATTGAATTGTGGGAATGATGAAAATGTTGATGTTAAACCCATGAAATTTGATTGAATTGTGGGAATGATGAAAATGTTGATGTTAAACCCATGAAATTTGATTGAATTGTGGGAATGATGAAAATGATGATGTTAAACCCATGAAATTTGATTGAATTGTGGGAATTATAGAAATGATGATGTTAAACCCATGAAATTTGATTGAATTGTGGGAATGATGAAAATGTTGATGTTAAACCCATGAAATTTGATTGAATTGTGGGAATGATGAAAATGATGATGTTAAACCCATGAAATTTGATTGAATTGTGGGAATTATAGAAATGATGATGTTAAACCCATGAAATTTGATTGAATTGTGGGAATGATGAAAATGTTGATGTTAAACCCATGAAATTTGATTGAATTGTGGGAATTATAAAAATGATGATGTTAAACCCATGAAATTTGATTGAATTGTGGGAATGATGAAAATGATGATGTTAAACCCATGAAATTTGATTGAATTGTGGGAAAGATGAAATGTTGGTGTTAAACCCATGAAATTTGATTGAATTGTGGGAATTATAGAAATGATGATGTTAAACCCATGAAATTTGATTGAATTGTGGGAATGATGAAAATGTTGATGTTAAACCCATGAAATTTGATTGAATTGTGGGAATTATAAAATGATGATGTTAAACCCATGAAATTTGATTGAATTGTGGGAATGATGAAAATGATGATGTTAAACCCATGAAATTTGATTGAATTGTGGGAATGATGAAATGTTGATGTTAAACCCATGAAATTTGATTGAATTGTGGGAATTAAGAAATGATGATGTTAAACCCATGAAATTTGATTGAATTGTGGGAATGATGAAAATGTTGATGTTAAACCCATGAAATTTGATTGAATTGTGGGAATGATGAAAATGATGATGTTAAACCCATGAAATTTGATTGAATTGTGGGAATTATAGAAATGATGATGTTAAACCCATGAAATTTGATTGAATTGTGGGAATGATGAAATGTTGATGTTAAACCCATGAAATTTGATTGAATTGTGGGAATGATGAAAATGTTGATGTTAAACCCATGAAATTTGATTGAATTGTGGGAATGATGAAATGATGATGTTAAACCCATGAAATTTGATTGAATTGTGGGAATTATAGAAATGATGATGTTAAACCCATGAAATTTGATTGAATTGTGGGAATGATGAAAATGTTGATGTTAAACCCATGAAATTTGATTGAATTGTGGGAATGATGAAAATGATGATGTTAAACCCATGAAATTTGATTGAATTGTGGGAATTATAGAAATGATGATGTTAAACCCATGAAATTTGATTGAATTGTGGGAATGATGAAATGTTGATGTTAAACCCATGAAATTTGATTGAATTGTGGGAATTATAAAAATGATGATGTTAAACCCATGAAATTTGATTGAATTGTGGGAATGATGAAATGATGATGTTAAACCCATGAAATTTGATTGAATTGTGGGAAGATGAAAATGTTGATGTTAAACCCATGAAATTTGATTGAATTGTGGGAATTATAGAAATGATGATGTTAAACCCATGAAATTTGATTGAATTGTGGGAATGATGAAAATGTTGATGTTAAACCCATGAAATTTGATTGAATTGTGGGAATTATAAAATGATGATGTTAAACCCATGAAATTTGATTGAATTGTGGGAATGATGAAAATGATGATGTTAAACCCATGAAATTTGATTGAATTGTGGGAATGATGAAAATGTTGATGTTAAACCCATGAAATTTGATTGAATTGTGGGAATTATGAAATGATGATGTTAACCCATGAAATTTGATTGAATTGTGGGAATGATGAAATGTTGATGTTAAACCCATGAAATTTGATTGAATTGTGGGAATGATGAAAATGATGATGTTAAACCCATGAAATTTGATTGAATTGTGGGAATTATAGAAATGATGATGTTAAACCCATGAAATTTGATTGAATTGTGGGAATGATGAAATGTTGATGTTAAACCCATGAAATTTGATTGAATTGTGGGAATGATGAAAATGTTGATGTTAAACCCATGAAATTTGATTGAATTGTGGGAATGATGAAATGATGATGTTAAACCCATGAAATTTGATTGAATTGTGGGAATTATAGAAATGATGATGTTAAACCCATGAAATTTGATTGAATTGTGGAATGATGAAAATGTTGATGTTAAACCCATGAAATTTGATTGAATTGTGGGAATGATGAAAATGATGATGTTAAACCCATGAAATTTGATTGAATTGTGGGAATTATAGAAATGATGATGTTAAACCCATGAAATTTGATTGAATTGTGGGAATGATGAAAATTTGATGTTAAACCCATGAAATTTGATTGAATTGTGGGAATTATAAAAATGATGATGTTAAACCCATGAAATTTGATTGAATTGTGGGAATGATGAAAATGATGATGTTAAACCCATGAAATTTGATTGAATTGTGGGAAAGATGAAAATGTTGATGTTAAACCCATGAAATTTGATTGAATTGTGGGAATTATAGAAATGATGATGTTAACCCATGAAATTTGATTGAATTGTGGGAATGATGAAAATGTTGATGTTAAACCCATGAAATTTGATTGAATTGTGGGAATTATGAAAATGATGATGTTAAACCCATGAAATTTGATTGAATTGTGGGAATGATGAAAAATGATGTTAAACCCATGAAATTTGATTGAATTGTGGGAATGATGAAAATGTTGATGTTAAACCCATGAAATTTGATTGAATTGTGGGAATTATAGAAATGATGATGTTAAACCCATGAAATTTGATTGAATTGTGGGAATGATGAAAATGTTGATGTTAAACCCATGAAATTTGATTGAATTGTGGGAATGATGAAAATGATGATGTTAAACCCATGAAATTTGATTGAATTGTGGGAATTATAGAATGATGATGTTAAACCCATGAAATTTGATTGAATTGTGGGAATGATGAAAATGTTGATGTTAAACCCATGAAATTTGATTGAATTGTGGGAATTATGAAAATGATGATGTTAAACCCATGAAATTTGATTGAATTGTGGGAATGATGAAAATGATGATGTTAAACCCATGAAATTTGATTGAATTGTGGGAATGATGAAAATGTTGATGTTAAACCCATGAAATTTGATTGAATTGTGGGAATTATAGAAATGATGATGTTAAACCCATGAAATTTGATTGAATTGTGGGAATGATGAAATGATGATGTTAAACCCATGAAATTTGATTGAATTGTGGGAATTATAAAATGATGATGTTAAACCCATGAAATTTGATTGAATTGTGGGAATGATGAAAATGTTGATGTTAAACCCATGAAATTTGATTGAATTGTGGGAATGATGAAATGATGATGTTAAACCCATGAAATTTGATTGAATTGTGGGAATTATAGAAATGATGATGTTAAACCCATGAAATTTGATTGAATTGTGGGAATGATGAAAATGTTGATGTTAAACCCATGAAATTTGATTGAATTGTGGGAATTATAAAAATGATGATGTTAAACCCATGAAATTTGATTGAATTGTGGGAATGATGAAAATGATGATGTTAAACCCATGAAATTTGATTGAATTGTGGGAATGATGAAATGTTGATGTTAAACCCATGAAATTTGATTGAATTGTGGGAATTATAGAAATGATGATGTTAAACCCATGAAATTTGATTGAATTGTGGGAATGATGAAAATGTTGATGTTAACCCATGAAATTTGATTGAATTGTGGGAATGATGAAAATGTTGATGTTAAACCCATGAAATTTGATTGAATTGTGGGAATGATGAAAATGATGATGTTAAACCCATGAAATTTGATTGAATTGTGGGAATTATAGAAATGATGATGTTAAACCCATGAAATTTGATTGAATTGTGGGAATGATGAAAATGTTGATGTTAAACCCATGAAATTTGATTGAATTGTGGGAATGATGAAAATGTTGATGTTAAACCCATGAAATTTGATTGAATTGTGGGAATTATAGAAATGATGATGTTAAACCCATGAAATTTGATTGAATTGTGGGAATGATGAAAATGTTGATGTTAAACCCATGAAATTTGATTGAATTGTGGGAATGATGAAATGATGATGTTAAACCCATGAAATTTGATTGAATTGTGGGAATTATAGAAATGATGATGTTAAACCCATGAAATTTGATTGAATTGTGGAATGATGAAAATGTTGATGTTAAACCCATGAAATTTGATTGAATTGTGGGAATTATAGAAATGATGATGTTAAACCCATGAAATTTGATTGAATTGTGGGAATGATGAAAATGTTGATGTTAAACCCATGAAATTTGATTGAATTGTGGGAATGATGAAAATGATGATGTTAAACCCATGAAATTTGATTGAATTGTGGGAATTATAGAAATGATGATGTTAAACCCATGAAATTTGATTGAATTGTGGGAATGATGAAAATGTTGATGTTAAACCCATGAAATTTGATTGAGTTGTGGGAATGATGAAAATGATGATGTTAAACCCATGAAATTTGATTGAATTGTGGGAATTATAGAAATGATGATGTTAAACCCATGAAATTTGATTGAATTGTGGGAATGATGAAAATGTTGATGTTAAACCCATGAAATTTGATTGAATTGTGGGAATTATAAAATGATGATGTTAAACCCATGAAATTTGATTGAATTGTGGGAATGATGAAATGATGATGTTAAACCCATGAAATTTGATTGAATTGTGGAAAGATGAAAATGTTGATGTTAAACCCATGAAATTTGATTGAATTGTGGGAATATAGAAAATGATGATGTTAAACCCATGAAATTTGATTGAATTGTGGGAATGATGAAAATGTTGATGTTAAACCCATGAAATTTGATTGAATTGTGGGAATGATGAAAATGTTGATGTTAAACCCATGAAATTTGATTGAATTGTGGGAATTATAGAAATGATGATGTTAAACCCATGAAATTTGATTGAATTGTGGGAATGATGAAAATGTTGATGTTAAACCCATGAAATTTGATTGAATTGTGGGAATGATGAAAATGATGATGTTAAACCCATGAAATTTGATTGAATTGTGGGAATTATAGAAATGATGATGTTAAACCCATGAAATTTGATTGAATTGTGGGAATGATGAAAATGTTGATTTAAACCCATGAAATTTGATTGAATTGTGGGAATTATAAAAATGATGATGTTAAACCCATGAAATTTGATTGAATTGTGGGAATGATGAAAATGATGATGTTAAACCCATGAAATTTGATTGAATTGTGGGAAAGATGAAATGTTGATGTTAAACCCATGAAATTTGATTGAATTGGTGAGACTGCAGGCACAGATTGCTGTTCAGCCCACGCCCCTGCCCTTTGGTGTGTGGGAATTATAAAATGATGATGTTAAACCCATGAAATTTGATTGAATTGTGGGAATGATGAAAATGTTGATGTTAAACCCATGAAATTTGATTGAATTGTGGGAATGATGAAAATGATGATGTTAAACCCATGAAATTTGATTGAATTGTGGGAATGATGAAAATGTTGATGTTAAACCCATGAAATTTGATTGAATTGTGGGAATTATAGAAATGATGATGTTAAACCCATGAAATTTGATTGAATTGTGGGAATGATGAAAATGTTGATGTTAAACCCATGAAATTTGATTGATTGTGGGAATGATGAAAATGATGATGTTAAACCCATGAAATTTGATTGAATTGTGGGAATTATAAAATGATGATGTTAAACCCATGAAATTTGATTGAATTGTGGGAATGATGAAAATGTTGATGTTAAACCCATGAAATTTGATTGAATTGTGGGAATGATGAAAATGATGATGTTAAACCCATGAAATTTGATTGAATTGTGGGAATTATAGAAATGATGATGTTAAACCCATGAAATTTGATTGAATTGTGGGAATGATGAAAATGTTGATGTTAAACCCATGAAATTTGATTGAATTGTGGGAATTATAAAATGATGATGTTAAACCCATGAAATTTGATTGAATTGTGGGAATGATGAAAATGTGATGTTAAACCCATGAAATTTGATTGAATTGTGGAAATGAAATGCCAGGCATGTTCGCCCCCTGCACATTTGCTGCCTTGTGCGCCTGCTGCCCCTCTTGATGTTAAACCCATGAAATTTGATTGAATTGTGGGAATTATAGAAATGATGATGTTAAACCCATGAAATTTGATTGAATTGTGGGAATGATGAAAATGTTGATGTTAAACCCATGAAATTTGATTGAGTTGTGGGAATGATGAAAATGATGATGTTAAACCCATGAAATTTGATTGAATTGTGGGAATTATAGAAATGATGATGTTAAACCCATGAAATTTGATTGAATTGTGGGAATGATGAAAATGTTGATTTTAAACCCATGAAATTTGATTGAATTGTGGGAATTATAAAATGATGATGTTAAACCCATGAAATTTGATTGAATTGTGGGATGATGAAATGATGATGTTAAACCCATGAAATTTGATTGAATTGTGGGAAGATGAAAATGTTGATGTTAAACCCATGAAATTTGATTGAATTGTGGGAATTATAGAAATGATGATGTTAAACCCATGAAATTTGATTGAATTGTGGGAATGATGAAAATGTTGATGTTAAACCCATGAAATTTGATTGAATTGTGGGAATGATGAAATGTGATGTTAAACCCATGAAATTTGATTGAATTGTGGAATGATGAAAATGATGATGTTAAACCCATGAAATTTGATTGAATTGTGGGAATTATAGAAATGATGATGTTAAACCCATGAAATTTGATTGAATTGTGGGAATGATGAAATGTTGATGTTAAACCCATGAAATTTGATTGAATTGTGGGAATGATGAAATGATGATGTTAAACCCATGAAATTTGATTGAATTGTGGGATTATGAAAATGATGATGTTAAACCCATGAAATTTGATTGAATTGTGGGAATGATGAAAATGTTGATTTAAACCCATGAAATTTGATTGAATTGTGGGAATTATAAAAATGATGATTTAAACCCATGAAATTTGATTGAATTGTGGGAATGATGAAATGATGATGTTAAACCCATGAAATTTGATTGAATTGTGGGAATGATGAAAATGTTGATGTTAAACCCATGAAATTTGATTGAATTGTGGGAATTATAGAATGATGATGTTAAACCCATGAAATTTGATTGAATTGTGGGAATGATGAAATGTTGATGTTAAACCCATGAAATTTGATTGAGTTGTGGGAATGATGAAAATGATGATGTTAAACCCATGAAATTTGATTGAATTGTGGGAATTATAGAAATGATGATGTTAAACCCATGAAATTTGATTGAATTGTGGGAATGATGAAAATGTTGATGTTAAACCCATGAATTTGATTGAATTGTGGGAATTATAAAAATGATGATGTTAAACCCATGAAATTTGATTGAATTGTGGGAATGATGAAAATGATGATGTTAAACCCATGAAATTTGATTGAATTGTGGGAAGATGAAATGTTGATGTTAAACCCATGAAATTTGATTGAATTGTGGGAATTATAGAAATGATGATGTTAACCCCATGAAATTTGATTGAATTGTGGGAATGATGAAAATGTTGATGTTAAACCCATGAAATTTGATTGAATTGTGGGAATGATGAAAATGTTGATGTTAAACCCATGAAATTTGATTGAATTGTGGGAATGATGAAATGATGATGTTAAACCCATGAAATTTGATTGAATTGTGGGAATTATAGAAATGATGATGTTAAACCCATGAAATTTGATTGAATTGTGGGAATGATGAAATGTTGATGTTAAACCCATGAAATTTGATTGAATTGTGGGAATGATGAAAATGATGATGTTAAACCCATGAAATTTGATTGAATTGTGGGAATTATAGAAATGATGATGTTAAACCCATGAAATTTGATTGAATTGTGGGAATGATGAAATGTTGATGTTAAACCCATGAAATTTGATTGAATTGTGGGAATTATAAAAATGATGATGTTAAACCCATGAAATTTGATTGAATTGTGGATTGATGAAAATGATGATGTTAAACCCATGAAATTTGATTGAATTGTGGGAATGATGAAAATGTTGATGTTAAACCCATGAAATTTGATTGAATTGTGGGAATTATAGAAATGATGATGTTAAACCCATGAAATTTGATTGAATTGTGGGAATGATGAAATGTTGATGTTAAACCCATGAAATTTGATTGAATTGTGGGAATGATGAAATGTTGATGTTAAACCCATGAAATTTGATTGAATTGTGGGAATTATAGAAATGATGATGTTAAACCCATGAAATTTGATTGAATTGTGGGAATGATGAAATGTTGATGTTAAACCCATGAAATTTGATTGAATTGTGGGAATGATGAAAATGATGATGTTAAACCCATGAAATTTGATTGAATTGTGGGAATTATAGAAATGATGATGTTAAACCCATGAAATTTGATTGAATTGTGGGAATGATGAAAATGTTGATGTTTAAACCCATGAAATTTGATTGAATTGTGGGAATTATAAAATGATGATGTTAAACCCATGAAATTTGATTGAATTGTGGGAATGATGAAAATGATGATGTTAAACCCATGAAATTTGATTGAATTGTTGGAAAGATGAAAATGTTGATGTTAAACCCATGAAATTTGATTGAATTGTGGGAATTATAGAAATGATGATGTTAAACCCATGAAATTTGATTGAATTGTGGGAATGATGAAAATGATGTTTGATGTTAAACCCATGAAATTTGATTGAATTGTGGGAATGATGAAAATGTTGATGTTAAACCCATGAAATTTGATTGAATTGTGGGAATTATAAAATGATGATGTTAAACCCATGAAATTTGATTGAATTGTGGGAATTATAGAAATGTTGATGTTAAACCCATGAAATTTGATTGAATTGTGGGAATGATGAAAATGATGATGTTAAACCCATGAAATTTGATTGAATTGTGGGAATGATGAAATGATGATGTTAAACCCATGAAATTTGATTGAATTGTGGGAATGATGAAATGTTGATGTTAAACCCATGAAATTTGATTGAATTGTGGGAATTATAAAAATGATGATGTTAAACCCATGAAATTTGATTGAATTGTGGAATGATGAAATGATGATGTTAAACCCATGAAATTTGATTGAATTGTTAGAATGATGAAAATGTTGATGTTAAACCCATGAAATTTGATTGAATTGTGGGAATTATAGAAATGATGATGTTAAACCCATGAAATTTGATTGAATTGTGGGAATGATGAAATGTTGATGTTAAACCCATGAAATTTGATTGAGTTGTGGGAATGATGAAAATGTTGATGTTAAACCCATGAAATTTGATTGAATTGTGGGAATTATAGAAATGATGATGTTAAACCCATGAAATTTGATTGAATTGTGGGAATGATGAAAATGTTGATGTTAAACCCATGAAATTTGATTGAATTGTGGGAATGATGAAAATGATGATGTTAAACCCATGAAATTTGATTGAATTGTGGGAATTATAGAAATGATGATGTTAAACCCATGAAATTTGATTGAATTGTGGGAATGATGAAAATGTTGATGTTAAACCCATGAAATTTGATTGAATTGTGGGAATTATAAAATGATGATGTTAAACCCATGAAATTTGATTGAATTGTGGGAATGATGAAAATGATGATGTTAAACCCATGAAATTTGATTGAATTGTGGAATGATGAAAATGTTGATGTTAAACCCATGAAATTTGATTGAATTGTGGGAATTATAGAAATGATGATGTTAAACCCATGAAATTTGATTGAATTGTGGGAATGATGAAAATGTTGATGTTAAACCCATGAAATTTGATTGAATTGTGGGAATGATGAAAATGTTGATGTTAAACCCATGAAATTTGATTGAATTGTGGGAATTATAGAAATGATGATGTTAAACCCATGAAATTTGATTGAATTGTGGGAATGAGAAATGTTGATGTTAAACCCATGAAATTTGATTGAATTGTGGAATGATGAAATGTGATGTAAACCCATGAAATTTGATTGAATTGTGGGAATGATGAAAATGTTGATGTTAAACCCATGAAATTTGATTGAATTGTGGGAATGATGAAATGTTGATGTTAAACCCATGAAATTTGATTGAATTGTGGGAATTATAGAAATGATGATGTTAAACCCATGAAATTTGATTGAATTGTGGGAATGATGAAAATGTTGATGTTAAACCCATGAAATTTGATTGAATTGTGGGAATGATGAAAATGATGATGTTAAACCCATGAAATTTGATTGAATTGTGGGAATATGAAAATGATGATGTTAAACCCATGAAATTTGATTGAATTGTGGGAATGATGAAAATGTTGATGTTAAACCCATGAAATTTGATTGAATTGTGGGAATTATAGAAATGATGATGTTAAACCCATGAAATTTGATTGAATTGTGGGAATGATGAAAATGATGATGTTAAACCCATGAAATTTGATTGAATTGTGGGAATGATGAAAATGTTGATGTT
Organism: Lathyrus oleraceus; assembly: GCF_024323335.1. Taxonomy (NCBI): domain Eukaryota; kingdom Viridiplantae; phylum Streptophyta; class Magnoliopsida; order Fabales; family Fabaceae; genus Lathyrus; species Lathyrus oleraceus. The sequence goes on from NW_026112477.1 coordinate 107,639, forward strand.
AAACCCATGAAATTTGATTGAATTGTGGGAATTATAGAAATGATGATGTTAAACCCATGAAATTTGATTGAATTGTGGGAATGATGAAAATGTTGATGTTAAACCCATGAAATTTGATTGAATTGTGGGAATGATGAAAATGATGATGTTAAACCCATGAAATTTGATTGAATTGTGGGAATTATAGAAATGATGATGTTAAACCCATGAAATTTGATTGAATTGTGGGAATGATGAAATTGATGTTAAACCCATGAAATTTGATTGAATTGTGGGAATGATGAAAATGTTGATGTTAAACCCATGAAATTTGATTGAATTGTGGGATGATGAAATGATGATGTTAAACCCATGAAATTTGATTGAATTGTGGGAATGATGAAAATGTTGATGTTAAACCCATGAAATTTGATTGAATTGTGGGAATTATAGAAATGATGATGTTAAACCCATGAAATTTGATTGAATTGTGGGAATGATGAAAATGTTGATGTTAAACCCATGAAATTTGATTGAATTGTGGGAATGATGAAAATGTTGATGTTAAACCCATGAAATTTGATTGAATTGTGGGAATTATGAAATGATGATGTTAAACCCATGAAATTTGATTGAATTGTGGGAATGATGAAAATGTTGATGTTAAACCCATGAAATTTGATTGAGTTGTGGGAATGATGAAATGTTGATGTTAAACCCATGAAATTTGATTGAATTGTGGAATTATAGATGATGATGTTAAACCCATGAAATTTGATTGAATTGTGGGAATGATGAAAATGTTGATGTTAAACCCATGAAATTTGATTGAATTGTGGGAATGATGAAAATGATGATGTTAAACCCATGAAATTTGATTGAATTGTGGGAATATAGAAATGATGATGTTAAACCCATGAAATTTGATTGAATTGTGGGAATGATGAAATGTTGATGTTAAACCCATGAAATTTGATTGAATTGTGGGAATATAAAAATGATGATGTTAAACCCATGAAATTTGATTGAATTGTGGGAATGATGAAAATGATGATGTTAAACCCATGAAATTTGATTGAATTGTGGGAATGATGAAATGTTGATGTTAAACCCATGAAATTTGATTGAATTGTGGGAATTATAGAAATGATGATGTTAAACCCATGAAATTTGATTGAATTGTGGGAATGATGAAAATGTTGATGTTAAACCCATGAAATTTGATTGAATTGTGGGAATGATGAAAATGTTGATGTTAAACCCATGAAATTTGATTGAATTGTGGGAATTATAGAATGATGATGTTAAACCCATGAAATTTGATTGAATTGTGGGAATGATAAAATGTTGATGTTAAACCCATGAAATTTGATTGAATTGTGGGAATGATGAAATGTTGATGTTAAACCCATGAAATTTGATTGAATTGTGGGAATGATGAAATGATGATGTTAAACCCATGAAATTTGATTGAATTGTGGGAATGATGAAAATGTTGATGTTAAACCCATGAAATTTGATTGAATTGTGGAATGATAGAAATGATGATGTTAAACCCATGAAATTTGATTGAATTGTGGGAATGATGAAAATGTTGATGTTAAACCCATGAAATTTGATTGAATTGTGGGAATGATGAAAATGTTGATGTTAAACCCATGAAATTTGATTGAATTGTGGGAATGATGAAAATGATGATGTTAAACCCATGAAATTTGATTGAATTGTGGGAATTATAGAAATGATGATGTTAAACCCATGAAATTTGATTGAATTGTGGGAATGATGAAAATGTTGATGTTAAACCCATGAAATTTGATTGAATTGTGGGAATGATGAAATGATGATGTTAAACCCATGAAATTTGATTGAATTGTGGGAATGATAGAAATGATGATGTTAAACCCATGAAATTTGATTGAATTGTGGGAATGATGAAAATGTTGATGTTAAACCCATGAAATTTGATTGAATTGTGGGAATTATAAAAATGATGATGTTAACCCCATGAAATTTGATTGAATTGTGGGAATGATGAAAATGATGATGTTAAACCCATGAAATTTGATTGAATTGTGGAAAGATGAAAATGTTGATGTTAAACCCATGAAATTTGATTGAATTGTGGGAATTATAGAAATGATGATGTTAAACCCATGAAATTTGATTGAATTGTGGGAATGATGAAAATGTTGATGTTAAACCCATGAAATTTGATTGAATTGTGGGAATGATGAAAATGTTGATGTTAAACCCATGAAATTTGATTGAATTGTGGGAATTATAGAATGATGATGTTAAACCCATGAAATTTGATTGAATTGTGGGAATGATGAAAATGTTGATGTTAAACCCATGAAATTTGATTGAATTGTGGGAATGATGAAAATGATGATGTTAAACCCATGAAATTTGATTGAATTGTGGGAATTATGAAATGATGATGTTAAACCCATGAAATTTGATTGAATTGTGGGAATGATGAAAATGTTGATGTTAAACCCATGAAATTTGATTGAATTGTGGGAATGATGAAAATGATGATGTTAAACCCATGAAATTTGATTGAATTGTGGGAATGATGAAAATGATGATGTTAAACCCATGAAATTTGATTGAATTGTGGGAATGATGAAAATGTTGATGTTAAACCCATGAAATTTGATTGAATTGTGGGAATGATGAAATGATGATGTTAAACCCATGAAATTTGATTGAATTGTGGGAATTATAGAAATGATGATGTTAAACCCATGAAATTTGATTGAATTGTGGGAATGATGAAAATGTTGATGTTAAACCCATGAAATTTGATTGAATTGTGGGAATTATAAAATGATGATGTTAAACCCATGAAATTTGATTGAATTGTGGGAATGATGAAATGATGATGTTAAACCCATGAAATTTGATTGAATTGTGGGAATGATGAAAATGTTGATGTTAAACCCATGAAATTTGATTGAATTGTGGGAATTATGAAATGATGATGTTAAACCCATGAAATTTGATTGAATTGTGGGAATGATGAAAATGTTGATGTTAAACCCATGAAATTTGATTGAATTGTGGGAATGATGAAAATGTTGATGTTAAACCCATGAAATTTGATTGAATTGTGGGAATGATGAAATGATGATGTTAAACCCATGAAATTTGATTGAATTGTGGGAATTATAGAAATGATGATGTTAAACCCATGAAATTTGATTGAATTGTGGGAATGATGAAAATGTTGATGTTAAACCCATGAAATTTGATTGAATTGTGGGAATGATGAAAATGTTGATGTTAAACCCATGAAATTTGATTGAATTGTGGGAATTATAGAAATGATGATGTTAAACCCATGAAATTTGATTGAATTGTGGGAATGATGAAAATGTTGATGTTAAACCCATGAAATTTGATTGAATTGTGGGAATGATGAAAATGATGATGTTAAACCCATGAAATTTGATTGAATTGTGGGAATTATGAAATGATGATGTTAAACCCATGAAATTTGATTGAATTGTGGGAATGATGAAAATGTTGATGTTAAACCCATGAAATTTGATTGAATTGTGGGAATTATAAAAATGATGATGTTAAACCCATGAAATTTGATTGAATTGTGGGAATGATGAAAATGATGATGTTAAACCCATGAAATTTGATTGAATTGTGGGAAAGATGAAAATGTTGATGTTAAACCCATGAAATTTGATTGAATTGTGGGAATTATAGAAATGATGATGTTAAACCCATGAAATTTGATTGAATTGTGGGAATGATGAAAATGTTGATGTTAAACCCATGAAATTTGATTGAATTGTGGGAATTATAAAATGATGATGTTAAACCCATGAAATTTGATTGAATTGTGGGAATGATGAAAATGATGATGTTAAACCCATGAAATTTGATTGAATTGTGGGAATGATGAAAATGTTGATGTTAAACCCATGAAATTTGATTGAATTGTGGGAATTATAGAAATGATGATGTTAAACCCATGAAATTTGATTGAATTGTGGGAATGATGAAAATGTTGATGTTAAACCCATGAAATTTGATTGAATTGTGGGAATGATGAAAATGTTGATGTTAAACCCATGAAATTTGATTGAATTGTGGGAATTATAGAAATGATGATGTTAAACCCATGAAATTTGATTGATTGTGGGAATGATGAAATGTTGATGTTAAACCCATGAAATTTGATTGAATTGTGGGAATTATAGAAATGATGATGTTAAACCCATGAAATTTGATTGAATTGTGGGAATGATGAAAATGTTGATGTTAAACCCATGAAATTTGATTGAATTGTGGGAATGATGAAAATGATGATGTTAAACCCATGAAATTTGATTGAATTGTGGGAATTATAGAAATGATGATGTTAAACCCATGAAATTTGATTGAATTGTGGGAATGATGAAAATGTTGATGTTAAACCCATGAAATTTGATTGAATTGTGGGAATTATGAAAATGATGATGTTAAACCCATGAAATTTGATTGAATTGTGGGATTGATGAAAATGATGATGTTAAACCCATGAAATTTGATTGAATTGTGGGAAGATGAAAATGTTGATGTTAAACCCATGAAATTTGATTGAATTGTGGGAATTATAGAAATGATGATGTTAAACCCATGAAATTTGATTGAATTGTGGGAATGATGAAAATGTTGATGTTAAACCCATGAAATTTGATTGAGTTGTGGGAATGATGAAAATGTTGATGTTAAACCATGAAATTTGATTGAATTGTGGGAATTATAGAAATGATGATGTTAAACCCATGAAATTTGATTGAATTGTGGGAATGATGAAATGTTGATGTTAAACCCATGAAATTTGATTGAGTTGTGGGAATGATGAAAATGATGAAAATGATGATGTTAAACCCATGAAATTTGATTGAATTGTGGGAATGATGAAAATGTTGATGTTAAACCCATGAAATTTGATTGAATTGTGGGAATTATAGAATGATGATGTTAAACCCATGAAATTTGATTGAATTGTGGGAATGATGAAAATGATGATGTTAAACCCATGAAATTTGATTGAATTGTGGGAATGATGAAAATGTTGATGTTAAACCCATGAAATTTGATTGAATTGTGGGAATTATAGAAATGATGATGTTAAACCCATGAAATTTGATTGAATTGTGGGAATGATGAAAATGTTGATGTTAAACCCATGAAATTTGATTGAATTGTGGGAATGATGAAAATGTTGATGTTAAACCCATGAAATTTGATTGAATTGTGGGAATTATAGAAATGATGATGTTAAACCCATGAAATTTGATTGAATTGTGGGAATGATAGAAATGTTGATGTTAAACCCATGAAATTTGATTGAATTGTGGGAATGATGAAAATGTTGATGTTAAACCCATGAAATTTGATTGAATTGTGGGAATGATGAAAATGATGATGTTAAACCCATGAAATTTGATTGAATTGTGGGAATGATGAAAATGTTGATGTTAAACCCATGAAATTTGATTGAATTGTGGGAATTATAGAAATGATGATGTTAAACCCATGAAATTTGATTGAATTGTGGGAATGATGAAAATGATTGATGTTAAACCCATGAAATTTGATTGAATTGTGGGAAAGATGAAAATGTTGATGTTAAACCCATGAAATTTGATTGAATTGTGGGAATTATAGAAATGATGATGTTAAACCCATGAAATTTGATTGAATTGTGGGAATGATGAAAATGTTGATGTTAAACCCATGAAATTTGATTGAGTTGTGGGAATGATGAAAATGTTGATGTTAAACCCATGAAATTTGATTGAATTGTGGGAATTATAGAAATGATGATGTTAAACCCATGAAATTTGATTGAATTGTGGGAATGATGAAAATGTTGATGTTAAACCCATGAAATTTGATTGAATTGTGGGAATGATGAAAATGATGATGTTAAACCCATGAAATTTGATTGAATTGTGGGAATTATAGAAATGATGATGTTAAACCCATGAAATTTGATTGAATTGTGGGAATGATGAAAATGTTGATGTTAAACCCATGAAATTTGATTGAATTGTGGGAATTATAGAAATGATGATGTTAAACCCATGAAATTTGATTGAATTGTGGGAATGATGAAAATGATGATGTTAAACCCATGAAATTTGATTGAATTGTGGGAATGATGAAAATGTTGATGTTAAACCCATGAAATTTGATTGAATTGTGGGAATTATAGAAATGATGATGTTAAACCCATGAAATTTGATTGAATTGTGGGAATGATGAAAATGTTGATGTTAAACCCATGAAATTTGATTGAATTGTGGGAATGATGAAAATGTTGATGTTAAACCCATGAAATTTGATTGAATTGTGGGAATTATGAAATGATGATGTTAAACCCATGAAATTTGATTGAATTGTGGGAATGATAGAAATGTTGATGTTAAACCCATGAAATTTGATTGAATTGTGGGAATGATGAAAATGTTGATGTTAAACCCATGAAATTTGATTGAATTGTGGGAATGATGAAAATGATGATGTTAAACCCATGAAATTTGATTGAATTGTGGGAATGATGAAAATGTTGATGTTAAACCCATGAAATTTGATTGAATTGTGGGAATGATAGAAATGATGATGTTAACCCATGAAATTTGATTGAATTGTGGGAATGATGAAATGTGATGTTAAACCCATGAAATTTGATTGAATTGTGGGAATGATGAAAATGTTGATGTTAAACCCATGAAATTTGATTGAATTGTGGGAATGATGAAATGATGATGTTAAACCCATGAAATTTGATTGAATTGTGGGAATATAGAAATGATGATGTTAAACCCATGAAATTTGATTGAATTGTGGGAATGATGAAAATGTTGATGTTAAACCCATGAAATTTGATTGAATTGTGGGAATGATGAAAATGATGATGTTAAACCCATGAAATTTGATTGAATTGTGGGAATGATGAAATGATGATGTTAAACCCATGAAATTTGATTGAATTGTGGGAATGATGAAATGTTGATGTTAAACCCATGAAATTTGATTGAATTGTGGGAATTATAAAATGATGATGTTAAACCCATGAAATTTGATTGAATTGTGGGAATGATGAAAATGATGATGTTAAACCCATGAAATTTGATTGAATTGTGGGAATGATGAAATGTTGATGTTAAACCCATGAAATTTGATTGAATTGTGGGAATTATAGAAATGATGATGTTAAACCCATGAAATTTGATTGAATTGTGGGAATGATGAAAATGTTGATGTTAAACCCATGAAATTTGATTGAATTGTGGGAATGATGAAAATGTTGATGTTAAACCCATGAAATTTGATTGAATTGTGGGAATTATAGAAATGATGATGTTAAACCCATGAAATTTGATTGAATTGTGGGAATGATGAAAATGTTGATGTTAAACCCATGAAATTTGATTGAATTGTGGGAATGATGAAAATGATGATGTTAAACCCATGAAATTTGATTGAATTGTGGGAATTATGAAATGATGATGTTAAACCCATGAAATTTGATTGAATTGTGGGAATGATGAAAATGTTGATGTTAAACCCATGAAATTTGATTGAATTGTGGGAATGATAAAATGATGATGTTAAACCCATGAAATTTGATTGAATTGTGGGAATGATGAAAATGATGATGTTAAACCCATGAAATTTGATTGAATTGTGGGAATGATGAAAATGTTGATGTTAAACCCATGAAATTTGATTGAATTGTGGGAATGATGAAAATGATGATGTTAAACCCATGAAATTTGATTGAATTGTGGGAATTATAGAAATGATGATGTTAAACCCATGAAATTTGATTGAATTGTGGGAATGATGAAAATGTTGATGTTAAACCCATGAAATTTGATTGAATTGTGGGAATTATAAAAATGATGATGTTAAACCCATGAAATTTGATTGAATTGTGGGAATGATGAAAATGATGATGTTAAACCCATGAAATTTGATTGAATTGTGGGAAGATGAAAATGTTGATGTTTAAACCCATGAAATTTGATTGAATTGTGGGAATTATAAAATGATGATGTTAAACCCATGAAATTTGATTGAATTGTGGGAATGATGAAAATGTTTGATTAAACCCATGAAATTTGATTGAATTGTGGGAATGATGAAAATGTTGATGTTAAACCCATGAAATTTGATTGAATTGTGGGAATGATGAAAATGATGATGTTAAACCCATGAAATTTGATTGAATTGTGGGAATTATAGAAATGATGATGTTAAACCCATGAAATTTGATTGAATTGTGGGAATGATGAAAATGTTGATGTTAAACCCATGAAATTTGATTGAATTGTGGGAATGATAAAATGATGATGTTAAACCCATGAAATTTGATTGAATTGTGGGAATATAGAAATGATGATGTTAACCCATGAAATTTGATTGAATTGTGGGAATGATGAAAATGTTGATGTTAAACCCATGAAATTTGATTGAATTGTGGGAATTATAAAAATGATGATGTTAAACCCATGAAATTTGATTGAATTGTGGGAATGATGAAAATGATGATGTTAAACCCATGAAATTTGATTGAATTGTTAGAATGATGAAAATGTTGATGTTAAACCCATGAAATTTGATTGAATTGTGGGAATTATAGAAATGATGATGTTAAACCCATGAAATTTGATTGAATTGTGGGAATGATGAAAATGTTGATGTTAAACCCATGAAATTTGATTGAATTGTGGGAATGATGAAAATGTTGATGTTAAACCCATGAAATTTGATTGAATTGTGGGAATTATAGAAATGATGATGTTAAACCCATGAAATTTGATTGAATTGTGGGAATGATGAAATGTTGATGTTAAACCCATGAAATTTGATTGAGTTGTGGGAATGATGAAAATGATGATGTTAAACCCATGAAATTTGATTGAATTGTGGGAATTATAGAAATGATGATGTTAAACCCATGAAATTTGATTGAATTGTGGGAATGATGAAAATGTTGATGTTAAACCCATGAAATTTGATTGAATTGTGGGAATTATAAAATGATGATGTTAAACCCATGAAATTTGATTGAATTGTGGGAATGATGAAAATGATGATGTTAAACCCATGAAATTTGATTGAATTGTGGGAATGATGAAAATGTTGATGTTAAACCCATGAAATTTGATTGAATTGTGGGAATTATAGAAATGATGATGTTAAACCCATGAAATTTGATTGAATTGTGGGAATGATGAAAATGTTGATGTTAAACCCATGAAATTTGATTGAGTTGTGGGAATGATGAAAATGTTGATGTTAAACCCATGAAATTTGATTGAATTGTGGGAATTATAGAAATGATGATGTTAAACCCATGAAATTTGATTGAATTGTGGGAATGATGAAAATGTTGATGTTAAACCCATGAAATTTGATTGAATTGTGGGAATGATGAAAATGATGATGTTAAACCCATGAAATTTGATTGAATTGTGGGAATATAGAAATGATGATGTTAAACCCATGAAATTTGATTGAATTGTGGGAATGATGAAAATGTTGATTTTAAACCCATGAAATTTGATTGAATTGTGGGAATTATAAAAATGATGATGTTAAACCCATGAAATTTGATTGAATTGTGGGAATGATGAAAATGATGATGTTAAACCCATGAAATTTGATTGAATTGTTAGAAGATGAAAATGTTGATGTTAAACCCATGAAATTTGATTGAATTGTGGGAATTATAGAAATGATGATGTTAAACCCATGAAATTTGATTGAATTGTGGGAATGATGAAAATGTTGATGTTAAACCCATGAAATTTGATTGAGTTGTGGGAATGATGAAAATGTTGATGTTAAACCCATGAAATTTGATTGAATTGTGGGAATTATAGAAATGATGATGTTAAACCCATGAAATTTGATTGAATTGTGGGAATGATGGAAATGTTGATGTTAAACCCATGAAATTTTTTGATTGAATTGTGGGAATGATGAAAATGATGATGTTAAACCCATGAAATTTGATTGAATTGTGGGAATGATGAAAATGTTGATGTTAAACCCATGAAATTTGATTGAATTGTGGGAATTATAGAAATGATGATGTTAAACCCATGAAATTTGATTGAATTGTGGGAATGATGAAAATGTTGATGTTAAACCCATGAAATTTGATTGAATTGTGGGAATGATGAAAATGTTGATGTTAAACCCATGAAATTTGATTGAATTGTGGAATTATAGAAATGATGATGTTAAACCCATGAAATTTGATTGAATTGTGGGAATGATGAAAATGTTGATGTTAAACCCATGAAATTTGATTGAATTGTGGGAATGATGAAAATGTTGATGTTAAACCCATGAAATTTGATTGAATTGTGGGAATTATAGAAATGATGATGTTAAACCCATGAAATTTGATTGAATTGTGGGAATGATGAAATGTTGATGTTAAACCCATGAAATTTGATTGAATTGTGGGAATGATGAAAATGATGATGTTAAACCCATGAAATTTGATTGAATTGTGGGAATTATAGAAATGATGTTAAACCCATGAAATTTGATTGAATTGTGGGAATGATGAAAATGTTGATGTTAAACCCATGAAATTTGATTGAATTGTGGAATTATAAAAATGATGATGTTAAACCCATGAAATTTGATTGAATTGTGGGAATGATGAAAATGATGATGTTAAACCCATGAAATTTGATTGAATTGTGGGAATGATGAAATGTTGATGTTAAACCCATGAAATTTGATTGAATTGTGGGAATTATAGAAATGATGATGTTAAACCCATGAAATTTGATTGAATTGTGGGAATGATGAAAATGTTGATGTTAAACCCATGAAATTTGATTGAATTGTGGGAATGATGAAATGTTGATGTTAAACCCATGAAATTTGATTGAATTTGGGAATTATAGAAATGATGATGTTAAACCCATGAAATTTGATTGAATTGTGGGAATGATGAAAATGTTGATGTTAAACCCATGAAATTTGATTGAATTGTGGGAATGATGAAAATGATGATGTTAAACCCATGAAATTTGATTGAATTGTGGGAATATAGAAATGATGATGTTAAACCCATGAAATTTGATTGAATTGTGGGAATGATGAAATGTTGATGTTAAACCCATGAAATTTGATTGAATTGTGGGAATTATAGAAATGATGATGTTAAACCCATGAAATTTGATTGAATTGTGGGAATGATGAAAATGATGATGTTAAACCCATGAAATTTGATTGAATTGTGGGAATGATGAAAATGTTGATGTTAAACCCATGAAATTTGATTGAATTGTGGGAATTATAGAAATGATGATGTTAAACCCATGAAATTTGATTGAATTGTGGGAATGATGAAAATGTTGATGTTAAACCCATGAAATTTGATTGAATTGTGGGAATGATGAAAATGTTGATGTTAAACCCATGAAATTTGATTGAATTGTGGGAATTATAGAAATGATGATGTTAAACCCATGAAATTTGATTGAATTGTGGGAATGATGAAATGTTGATGTTAAACCCATGAAATTTGATTGAATTGTGGGAATGATGAAATGTTGATGTTAAACCCATGAAATTTGATTGAATTGTGGGAATGATGAAAATGTTGATGTTAAACCCATGAAATTTGATTGAATTGTGGGAATTATAGAAATGATGATGTTAAACCCATGAAATTTGATTGAATTGTGGGAATGATGAAAATGTTGATGTTAAACCCATGAAATTTGATTGAATTGTGGGAATGATGAAATGATGATGTTAAACCCATGAAATTTGATTGAATTGTGGGAATTATAGAAATGATGATGTTAAACCCATGAAATTTGATTGAATTGTGGGAATGATGAAAATGTTGATGTTAAACCCATGAAATTTGATTGAATTGTGGGAATTATAAAATGATGATGTTAAACCCATGAAATTTGATTGAATTGTGGGAATGATGAAAATGATGATGTTAAACCCATGAAATTTGATTGAATTGTGGGAATGATGAAATGTTGATGTTAAACCCATGAAATTTGATTGAATTGTGGGAATTATAGAATGATGATGTTAAACCCATGAAATTTGATTGAATTGTGGGAATGATGAAAATGTTGATGTTAAACCCATGAAATTTGATTGAATTGTGGGAATGATGAAAATGTTGATGTTAAACCCATGAAATTTGATTGAATTTGGGAATGATGAAATGATGATGTTAAACCCATGAAATTTGATTGAATTGTGGGAATTATAGAAATGATGATGTTAAACCCATGAAATTTGATTGAATTGTGGGAATGATGAAAATGTTGATGTTAAACCCATGAAATTTGATTGAGTTGTGGGAATGATGAAATGATGATGTTAAACCCATGAAATTTGATTGAATTGTGGGAATTATAGAAATGATGATGTTAAACCCATGAAATTTGATTGAATTGTGGGAATGATGAAAATGTTGATGTTAAACCCATGAAATTTGATTGAATTGTGGGAATTATAAAAATGATGATGTTAAACCCATGAAATTTGATTGAATTGTGGGAATGATGAAAATGATGATGTTAAACCCATGAAATTTGATTGAATTGTGGGAAGATGAAAATGTTGATGTTAAACCCATGAAATTTGATTGAATTGTGGGAATTATAGAAATGATGATGTTAAACCCATGAAATTTGATTGAATTGTGGAATGATGAAAATGTTGATGTTAAACCCATGAAATTTGATTGAATTGTGGGAATGATGAAAATGTTGATGTTAAACCCATGAAATTTGATTGAATTGTGGGAATTATAGAAATGATGATGTTAAACCCATGAAATTTGATTGAATTGTGGGAATGATGAAAATGTTGATGTTAAACCCATGAAATTTGATTGAATTGTGGGAATGATGAAAATGATGATGTTAAACCCATGAAATTTGATTGAATTGTGGGAATATAGAAATGATGATGTTAAACCCATGAAATTTGATTGAATTGTGGGAATGATGAAAATGTTGATGTTAAACCCATGAAATTTGATTGAATTGTGGGAATTATAGAATGATGATGTTAAACCCATGAAATTTGATTGAATTGTGGGAATGATGAAAATGATGATGTTAAACCCATGAAATTTGATTGAATTGTGGGAATGATGAAAATGTTGATGTTAAACCCATGAAATTTGATTGAATTGTGGGATTATAGAAATGATGATGTTAAACCCATGAAATTTGATTGAATTGTGGGAATGATGAAATGTTGATGTTAAACCCATGAAATTTGATTGAATTGTGGGAATGATGAAAATGTTGATGTTAAACCCATGAAATTTGATTGAATTGTGGGAATTATGAAATGATGATGTTAAACCCATGAAATTTGATTGAATTGTGGGAATGATGAAAATGTTGATGTTAAACCCATGAATTTTTTGAATTGTGGGAATGATGAAAATGATGATGTTAAACCCATGAAATTTGATTGAATTGTGGAATTATAGAAATGATGATGTTAAACCCATGAAATTTGATTGAATTGTGGGAATGATGAAAATGTTGATGTTAAACCCATGAATTTGATTGAATTGTGGGAATTATAAAATGATGATGTTAAACCCATGAAATTTGATTGAATTGTGGGAATGATGAAAATGATGATGTTAAACCCATGAAATTTGATTGAATTGTTAGAAGATGAAAATGTTGATGTTAAACCCATGAATTTGATTGAATTGTGGGAATTATAGAAATGATGATGTTAAACCCATGAAATTTGATTGAATTGTGGAATGATGAAAATGTTGATGTTAAACCCATGAAATTTGATTGAGTTGTGGGAATTATGAAAATGATGATGTTAAACCATGAAATTTGATTGAATTGTGGGAATTATAAAATGATGATGTTAAACCCATGAAATTTGATTGAATTGTGGGAATGATGAAAATGTTGATGTTAAACCCATGAAATTTGATTGAATTGTGGGAATGATGAAAATGATGATGTTAAACCCATGAAATTTGATTGAATTGTGGGAATATAGAATGTTGATGTTAAACCCATGAAATTTGATTGAATTGTGGAATGATGAAATGTTGATGTTAAACCCATGAAATTTGATTGAATTGTGGGAATTAGAGAAATGATGATGTTAAACCCATGAAATTTGATTGAATTGTGGAATGATGAAAATGATGATGTTAAACCCATGAAATTTGATTGAATTGTGGGAATGATGAAAATGTTGATGTTAAACCCATGAAATTTGATTGAATTGTGGGAATGATGAAATGTTGATGTTAAACCCATGAAATTTGATTGAATTGTGGGAATGATGAAAATGTTGATGTTAAACCCATGAAATTTGATTGAATTGTGGGAATTATAGAAATGATGATGTTAAACCCATGAAATTTGATTGAATTGTGGGAATGATGAAATGTTGATGTTAAACCCATGAAATTTGATTGAATTGTGGGAATGATGAAAATGATGATGTTAACCCATGAAATTTGATTGAATTGTGGGAATTATAGAAATGATGATGTTAACCCATGAAATTTGATTGAATTGTGGGAATGATGAAAATGTTGATTAAACCCATGAAATTTGATTGAATTGTGGGAAATTATAAAATGATGATGTTAAACCCATGAAATTTGATTGAATTGTGGGATTATGAAAATGATGATGTTAAACCCATGAAATTTGATTGATTGGGGAATGATGAAATGTTGATGTTAAACCCATGAAATTTGATTGAATTGTGGGAATTATAGAAATGATGATGTTAAACCCATGAAATTTGATTGAATTGTGGGAATGATGAAAATGATGATGTTAAACCCATGAAATTTGATTGAATTGTGGGAATGATGAAAATGTTGATGTTAAACCCATGAAATTTGATTGAATTGTGGGAATTATAGAAATGATGATGTTAAACCCATGAAATTTGATTGAATTGTGGGAATGATGAAAATGTTGATGTTAAACCCATGAAATTTGATTGAATTGTGGGAATGATGAAATGATGATGTTAAACCCATGAAATTTGATTGAATTGTGGGAATTATAGAAATGATGATGTTAAACCCATGAAATTTGATTGAATTGTGGGAATGATGAAAATGTTGTGTTAAACCCATGAAATTTGATTGAATTGTGGGAATTATAGAAATGATGATGTTAAACCCATGAAATTTGATTGAATTGTGGGAATGATGAAAATGATGATGTTAAACCCATGAAATTTGATTGAATTGTGGGAATGATGAAATGTTGATGTTAAACCCATGAAATTTGATTGAATTGTGGAATGATATAGAAATGATGATGTTAAACCCATGAAATTTGATTGAATTGTGGGAATGATGAAAATGTTGATGTTAAACCCATGAAATTTGATTGAATTGTGAATTATAGAAATGATGTGTTTAAACCCATGAATTTGATTGAATTGTGGGAATGATGAAAAGTTGATGTTAAACCCATGAAATTTGATTGATTGTGGGATTATAGAAATGATGATGTTAAACCCATGAAATTTGATTGAATTGTGGGAATTATAGAAATGATGATGTTAAACCCATGAAATTTGATTGAATTGTGGGAATGATGAAAATGTTGATGTTAAACCCATGAAATTTGATTGAATTGTGGGAATGATGAAAATGATGATGTTAAACCCATGAAATTTGATTGAATTGTGGGAATTATAGAAATGATGATGTTAAACCCATGAAATTTGATTGAATTGTGGGAATGATGAAAATGTTGATTTAAACCCATGAAATTTGATTGAATTGTGGGAATTATAAAAATGATGATGTTAAACCCATGAAATTTGATTGAATTGTGGGAATGATGAAAATGATGATGTTAAACCCATGAAATTTGATTGAATTGTAGAATGATGAAAATGTTGATGTTAAACCCATGAAATTTGATTGAATTGTGGGAATTATAGAAATGATGATGTTAAACCCATGAAATTTGATTGAATTGTGGGAATGATGAAAATGTTGATGTTAACCCATGAAATTTGATTGAGTTGTGGGAATGATGAAATGTTGATGTTAAACCCATGAAATTTGATTGAATTGTGGGAATTATAGAAATGATGATGTTAAACCCATGAAATTTGATTGAATTGTGGGAATGATGAAAATGTTGATGTTAAACCCATGAAATTTGATTGAGTTGTGGAATGATGAAAATGATGATGTTAAACCCATGAAATTTGATTGAATTGTGGGAATTATGAAATGATGATGTTAAACCCATGAAATTTGATTGAATTGTGGGAATGATGAAAATGTTGATGTTAAACCCATGAAATTTGATTGAATTGTGGGATTATAAAAATGATGATGTTAAACCCATGAAATTTGATTGAATTGTGGGAATGATGAAAATGATGATGTTAAACCCATGAAATTTGATTGAATTGTGGGAATGATGAAAATGTTGATGTTAAACCCATGAAATTTGATTGAATTGTGGGAATTATAGAAATGATGATGTTAAACCCATGAAATTTGATTGAATTGTGGGAATGATGAAATGTTGATGTTAAACCCATGAAATTTGATTGAATTGTGGAATGATGAAAATGTTGATGTTAAACCCATGAAATTTGATTGAATTGTGGGAATGATGAAAATGATGATGTTAAATAAACCCATGAAATTTGATTGAATTGTGGGAATGATGAAATGTTGATGTTAAACCCATGAAATTTGATTGAATTGTGGGAATGATGAAAATGATGATGTTAAACCCATGAAATTTGATTGAATTGTGGGAATTATAGAAATGATGATGTTAAACCCATGAAATTTGATTGAATTGTGGGAATGATGAAAATGTTGATGTTAAACCCATGAAATTTGATTGAATTGTGGGAATTATAAAAATGATGATGTTAAACCCATGAAATTTGATTGAATTGTGGGATGATGAAAATGATGATGTTAAACCCATGAAATTTGATTGAATGTTAGAAAGATGAAAATGTTGGTGTTAAACCCATGAAATTTGATTGAATTGTGGGAATTATAGAAATGATGATGTTAAACCCATGAAATTTGATTGAATTGTGGGAATGATGAAATGTTGATGTTAAACCCATGAAATTTGATTGAGTTGTGGGAATGATGAAATGTTGATGTTAAACCCATGAAATTTGATTGAATTGTGGGAATTATAGAAATGATGATGTTAAACCCATGAAATTTGATTGAATACTGGGAATGATGAAAATGTTGATGTTAAACCCATGAAATTTGATTGAATTGTGGGAATGATGAAAATGATGATGTTAAACCCATGAAATTTGATTGAATTGTGGGAATTATGAAATGATGATGTTAAACCCATGAAATTTGATTGAATTGTGGGAATGATGAAATGTTGATGTTAAACCCATGAAATTTGATTGAATTGTGGAATTATAGAAATGATGATGTTAAACCCATGAAATTTGATTGAATTGTGGGAATGATGAAAATGATGATGTTAACCCATGAAATTTGATTGAATTGTGGGAAGATGAAAATGTTGATGTTAAACCCATGAAATTTGATTGAATTGTGGGATTATAGAAATGATGATGTTAAACCCATGAAATTTGATTGAATTGTGGGAATGATGAAAATGTTGATGTTAAACCCATGAAATTTGATTGAATTGTGGGAATGATGAAAATGTTGATGTTAAACCCATGAAATTTGATTGAATTGTGGGAATTATAGAAATGATGATGTTAAACCCATGAAATTTGATTGAATTGTGGGAATGATGAAATGTTGATGTTAAACCCATGAAATTTGATTGAATTGTGGGAATGATGAAATGATGATGTTAAACCCATGAAATTTGATTGAATTGTGGGAATTATAGAAATGATGATGTTAAACCCATGAAATTTGATTGAATTGTGGGAATGATGAAAATGTTGATTTAAACCCATGAAATTTGATTGAATTGTGGGAATTATAAAATGATGATGTTAAACCCATGAAATTTGATTGAATTGTGGGAATGATGAAAATGATGATGTTAAACCCATGAAATTTGATTGAATTGTGGGAAGATGAAAATGTTGATGTTAAACCCATGAATTTGATTGAATTGTGGGAATTATAGAATGATGATGTTAAACCCATGAAATTTGATTGAATTGTGGGAATGATGAAAATGATGATGTTAAACCCATGAAATTTGATTGAGTTGTGGGAATGATGAAAATGTTGATGTTAAACCCATGAAATTTGATTGAATTGTGGGAATTATAGAAATGATGATGTTAAACCCATGAAATTTGATTGAATTGTGGGAATGATGAAAATGTTGATGTTAAACCCATGAAATTTGTTTTGTGGGAATTGAATTGTGGGAATGATGAAATGATGATGTTAAACCCATGAAATTTGATTGAATTGTGGGAATATGAAAATGATGATGTTAAACCCATGAAATTTGATTGAATTGTGGGAATGATGAAATGTTGATGTTAAACCCATGAAATTTGATTGAATTGTGGGAATTATAGAAATGATGATGTTAAACCCATGAAATTTGATTGAATTGTGGGAATGATGAAAATGTTGATGTTTAAACCCATGAAATTTGATTGAATTGTGGGAATGATGAAAATGTTGATGTTAAACCCATGAAATTTGATTGAATTGTGGGAATTATAGAAATGATGATGTTAAACCCATGAAATTTGATTTGAATTGTGGGAATGATGAAAATGTTGATGTTAAACCCATGAAATTTGATTGAATTGTGGGAATGATGAAATGTTGATGTTAAACCCATGAAATTTGATTGAATTGTGGGAATTATGAAATGATGATGTTAAACCCATGAAATTTGATTGAATTGTGGGAATTATGAAATGATGATGTTAAACCCATGAAATTTGATTGAATTGTGGGAATGATGAAAATGTTGATGTTAAACCCATGAAATTTGATTGAATTGTGGAATGATGAAAATGATGATGTTAAACCCATGAAATTTGATTGAATTGTGGGAATTATGAAATGATGATGTTAACCCATGAAATTGATTGAATTGTGGGAATGATGAAATGTTGATTTAAACCCATGAAATTTGATTGAATTGTGGGATTATGAAAATGATGATGTTAAACCCATGAAATTTGATTGAATTGTGGGAATGA